>NC_090909.1:2536258-2582731 GCF_040956055.1 Brachionichthys hirsutus | reverse complement strand
CAAGGAGTGGACGCCAGCTACCTGTACCTGTCCCCGACCTGCAGCGACACACCGCCCAGCTCTCCAGCTGTCAGAGACAGAGGTGATGGCGAGGAGGACGGGGGACAGGGGGGGGGACGGGGGGACGGGGGGTTTGTGTGTGCAGGTTTCACTCAGTCACACGGTCTCTGTGTGATCCCGTTACAGCCGGTCAGCAGGGGGCGCTCCGTTTCAGACGGAGTGATTCGATTTATTTTTGCGCCGTTTCTAATCGCTCGCTTCTTTTCCCAAACATATTTTCTTTTCTTTGGATCGGAGCCTGAAATGTCTTCGTAACAAATTCGTGTGACTGTTGTTTGTCTTGTTACAGGCCGTAGTTGATTATTTACGGGTGTATTTAAATGTATTGAATGTTTTTTTTTTGTGCCCATCTGTCAAACCTCAGAATGCTTGTTGCTTATTTAGGTTTCATTTTCTCACCGCTTATTCCGCTATCGGGTCACGGGCCAAGCTGGAGCCAATCCCAGCAGTCAATGGGCGAGAGGCAGGGTACACCCTGGACAAGCCGCCAGTTCATCGCAGGGCAACACAGAGACAGACAACCAGCCACACACACACTCACACCTACGGACAATTTAGGGCCACCAATCAGCCTAGGCTGCATGTCTTTGGAGGTGGGAGGAAGCCGGAGAACCCGGAGGGAACCCACGCAGGCACGGGGAGAACATGCAAACTCCACACAGAATGGCCCCAAGCCGGAGACGAACCTGCGACCATCTCGCTGTGAGGCAACAGTGCTTACCACTGCGCCACCGAGCCGCCCATCTTATTTAGGTTGTTATTTGTATTTTATTTTAAGATGCAGAATCAAGCGATCCCATTGGTCGGCGAGGAAAGAGGCGGCGGGTGGGTGTGCAGTTTGGTGTGGAAGCTGTCTCCGTCTTCCCTTGTTTCTTTTTCTTTTTTTTCTTTCTTCTTGTCTTTCCGGGCCAATTCTGGTAGAGACACACCTCCGGTGGGGGGGGGCGGGGCGTTTGCCGCATCGTTACCCACGTCCATCTGCACGCAGGAACGTATTAAAACTTTCCCATAACTAGAACGCCGTCTTCTCGCCATGAGGAGATCGTGAACTCTATTCACTATAGTCTTACAAAACAGTTTTGAGGAGGAGGACGAGTCCTGTTTTTAACTGATACGCATCGTTATCCGTTACAGCAGTTCTTCTCACTCCGTGTCTTTGTTTCCTCTCTTAAAACATATAAGCATTTGATTGACTGATTGATTGGTTGACATGCATGCAGCCGATCAGCCACAGCGTCTGGTGAATGCTGACTGGTTGCCGGCGGCAACAGACGTGAGGATATTGGTCTGAACGGCTCGGCATTTCCTGATTCCCTGTGAGTTTGGCATCTGCCCTCCACGAAAATGTTGCTTTGCAAGAAATAGTTTTGAAAGTAAGGGGGGGGGGGGGGGGGTACAGGGTTGTGACATGAAGCAGAACGAGAGTTTGGAATGAAGTGGGAGGAGGGAATGTGGAGCTCGTCGAGTTAAAAAGATGTACGAAAGTCCAAACTCATAGGATGGAGACCTCGTCCATCGGTGGGAGTGTGTGTGTGTGTGTGTGTGTGTAGGGGGGGGGGGTGGGGGGGATGGCATGCTAGCATGCTATCGAGGTGAACGTGCACCAGGTTTGAAGGCTTCCATCGAATCGTCTGTTTTAAGCTACTGGTGCAGTACGGATATTTATTTCCTTCTTTGTCTTTGTGTCTTTATATTTTTACGTTCACTCTGAGTCCTTGAAAAGATCAAAGGAGCCCGGTCCGGCCTCAGAAGGCCGCCTCTCGGGTGCGCGCGTTTGACGGACAGATCCTAACGACCTCTCGTGTTTTCTCACGCCGTCTCGGCCCAAGATGTCTCCATCTAGAGAGCGCTCTGTATTATTGATGCGCTGCTGCTGCTGCTGCCGGGCGCCGAGACGGCAGCATCAAAGGAACCGCACGCTGTAAGCGTGTGGAGAGAAAACACCACCGAGGAAGAGAGGGGGCTGGTTTGTGTAGTTGTGCAGAAGGAATGGAAACTTGTGTTTCTGATCACGATCAATATTCAGCGATCCTTGCTGACCGACACGGCCTGAAGGCGAGTCTCTCTCTTTTCAATAATAGTTTTTCTCTGTCCTCCCAGATTCCCAGCAGCATCTGGACTGGGCCACAGAGGTGGACGAAGACGAGCCGAGACCGGCCGCTCCCTATTCTTCTCCTCCCCCCGCCATGACGGAGGAGGAGCGGCAGGAGCTGCAGGAAGAGCTAGCCAAGGTAGGGGGGGGGGGGGGGGCAAAGGGGTCGCCGTTAAGGGAGCCAGTCAGACAGTAGACCTTGTCTTGAGCTTTAAAAAGTGTAAAAAGGGGGTGTGTGTGCGTGTGTGCGTGCGTGTGTGTGTGTGTGCGTGCGCGTGTGCATGTGTGTGTGTGCGTGTGTCTGTCTGCATGTGTGTGTGTGCGCGTGCGTGCGTGCGTGTGTGTGTGCGTGTGTGTGTGTGTGTGCGTGTGTCTGTCTGCGTGTGTGTGTGTGCGCGTGCGTGCGTGTGTGTGCGTGTGTCTTGTGTGTGTGTGTGCGTGCGTGCAGGTCGAGGATGAGATCCAGACGTTGACTCAGGTTCTGTCGGCCAAAGAGAAGCAGGTGGCCGACATTAAGAAGAAGCTCGGCGTCACGCCGCTCAACGAGCTGAAGCAGAACATCACGAAGACCTGGCAGGAGGTCACCACCTCCATGGCGTGCGTACACGCACACGCACACACACACACGCACACACACACACACCCCTCCACCCCTGTGACGCGACGGGCGCTCGTCGACACGCCGTCTGTGTTCAAACGGGTCCGACCGGCTTTCCGATGCGTCCTCGCTATTTAGAATCACGCTGACGCAGAATGGCTGAGAGTCCTCTCTGATCGTCTCTCTCCTGCCCCCCCAGGTATCGGAGGACCTCTGAAACGCTTTCTAACGCGAGTCTGAAGGCGACGACGGCGATCACCAATGTGAGCCAGGCCATCAGCAAGAAGCTGGGCGATGTCAGGTGAGTCTGAGAGGAGGCGTCTTCGTCTTCGTCTTCGTCTTCGTCCTCCTCCATGTGAAGGACATAAATATATATGGTAGCTCCTCCCCCCTCCTTTCTGGATTACTCTACCGAGCTTCAAACAAGATAGTTTCGGACCCTGAAGCACCGTCGTGCTGAGAGAGGCTGCTTCGGGGGGGGGGGGTCGTGAGCGGGGGTCGGCGTTGTGTGTCTGTGTGCGCGTTAGCTCGTGTGTGGACGTGTCTTATGGTCGTGCGTGTTTGAGGACATACTTTTTTGTGTCTCATGTCTCTCTGTGTCTAAAACTGTCTGTCCCGCGCTCAGACAACCACTAACCCCCCCCCTTTCTTCTCCATCATGCTGGCGGATAGCAAGCGCTCATTGCATCACTCGGCTAGCATGCCCCTCATGAGGTAAGAGGACCCCCCCCCCCCCCCAGCTGGTGTTCGTGAGCGCCGTTTCACCGCCGGTCCAGCAAAGACCTTTTAGAAATGTGATTTTAATGAATGAAATTAATCTTCACCGGTTTGAAGGACGATAGTAAAGTGATGCGTTCAGGGTCGCCGCGTCTTCGTGGGATTACAGGAAGTAACGGTTCATCGATTGATCCATTATTTTGGTCCTAGAAAACTGTTTAAAAAACAACAACTTTATAGTTTATTTTAGCCCGACGGGTTCATCGATGAATTATCGGCGCATTTAAAAAATAACATGAACTATAAATTCTACCAGTTCGACTCGCATCCATTAAACATTTTACACGCTGCGAACCTCTGACCTTTTCAGAAAAATGGCGTTCTCCTTTAAATGCGCCCGATCCCTCCGAGTCCAGCTTCCCTGTAGCGGCGCCGCCTTGCTGCTGGCTGTTTCTGACACGCCGCTCGTCCTGCATCCTCCTCCGTTAAACACATCGAGGTCATCCAGACAATCCTGCTTTGTCTGTGTGGAGTCTCCGATAACGCGTCTCCTGGAGGTGTGAGGACGAGTCCCTCCTCCTCAGGCCGCTCTCTGACCTCACGCGTGTCTTTCTGTTCCAGGAATGCATCGTCCTTCAAGTCATTCGAGGAGCAAGTGGAGAATTTGAAGGTATCCGAGTTCATCAAGTCAGAAAACGTGTAAAAGGCCGATTTAATATCATTATAAAGATCCGTCAGGAATACAGTCAGG
Organism: Brachionichthys hirsutus; assembly: GCF_040956055.1. Classification (NCBI taxonomy): domain Eukaryota; kingdom Metazoa; phylum Chordata; class Actinopteri; order Lophiiformes; family Brachionichthyidae; genus Brachionichthys; species Brachionichthys hirsutus. Next base: position 2,578,513 of record NC_090909.1, on the reverse strand, counting down.
AAGTGTCACGGATCCGGTTCAGCTGTGTTTGTGTAGTGATATGTGTGTGTGTGTGAATCATGACACCCCCTCCTCCACACACAGACCAAGATGAGTGTGCCAGCCGCCGCCGCCTCGCCCAGCAGCGGCGACCAGGACGGCACCCCTCCCACCGAGTCTTTGCTCACCGAGCCTGAAGGCTCACCGACCCAGGAGAGGCCGAACAACTGAGACCCCCCCCCCACGCCTCTCCTCACTCGACCCTTCACCCCTGGACCGCCAGCACTCTCTTTCCTTAGCCTTTGTGCGCCAGCCTCCTTTCACAGCGTTCCTTCTCATCCGTCTCCCTAATCCGACGTTCCCTCGCCAGCCGGCGAGGCGACCGGAAGCCCGGGACGGACGCCGCCTCGTCGTCTCGCCGCCGGCCGCGTATTTCTCTGAATCTCTTCTTTTGCTCTAACCAGCAAAGTTCCGTTGCCAAAAAAACGCTCCTAATTTCCTTTTTCTTTCTTTCTTTTCTGCATATTAATACTTTTTCCACACTTTTATATTTTGAGTGAATAAAGTTGCACAAATATCTGAAAGGGTTAAACTTAGAGCGTTTTAGTGGAGGATTACACAGACGGATGTTCTCTTTGTTGTCGGCCTGCTTCTGCACAGCCCTTTCTTAGATGATAAATATATTCTTGTAGCAATTTGTTTGCCTTCATTTCAGGAAGGTTGTTTGTTTACTCTTCAGATTTGAGGCCAAATGATATCAGATTTGTTCAGGATACTAACTCTGGAATAATATATACTTAGAAAAGAGTCTAACACTGTTTGCGTTGCAATGTTTCAGCCACGGAGCCGAGCTACCGGGTGCGTTTGTCTCATCCGGAGTCACCGACTCCAAAATAGTGAGAGTGAAATGAGAATAAATAGACTGCAAAGTCAATATTTAACACGTCTCCTTTGTCTCTGTGTGGAAAGTTAAGTCCTGGTGCCTCCAGTAGTTATTGGGATTTGAATTGTCCCGTTCTGTTTCAAGACAACAATCAAGGATCATCATCCTAAATTCTTACAGTATTTCAATTGGAGCCACGGAGTGAATAGATGCACTCAAATTAAAAAAGGGTACATCATGGTTAGGACTTTATTTACTCGGAAGGGTTGAACAAGACAATCCTGCTTGTGTTTTAACTGTGTTTGAGTAAAATAAAATAGAATTAGCATCTGTCTACTATCAGGAAAAACCCCCTTTATTTATTCAACAGATGGTTGTAAACAAATGTGACTCCGGACCATTCGGCTGCACTACCTCGCCTGGACACTAGAGGGCAGCCACGAACAGAAGAAACACGGTTTCACTTTTCCCTGACCGGATCGTATCCGGGTTTATTTTTCTCTTAACCAGAGACAATCCTCAGAATGTTCCTCAGACCAATAGGGATCCATTTAAAAGTTTATGTATTATTCATACAGGCTATCATCGGTAGCATAATGGCTACCGATTTATCTTGTGTTTTGCATTAAGGTGTATTAATGTGTAACTATTAAGTACGTGTTAAACCTGTATTGTATACGGTATAAGCACCCATTTTGTATTTACAATATTTATCTGATAATTAACCAGCACCTTTAATTAGAAGCAAAAACGGAGGTTCAAAAAGTAGCAGGAAATGAAAAACTTGAATTTAAGTAGGTCATAAAGTGTTATTACGGATTAAAATGAGGAAAGACACGTCGACAGCGGCTAACAAAACAAAAGAAAACTTTATTCCGTTCAGATAGGACGCTTCTCGAGGTCCAACCGGAACCGGAACCGGAACCGGCACACAGAGTCAAACAACAACAGCACCAGAACGCAGTTTGTCAGGAAAACACAATTTACAGCGAAGAACGAAGGAAGTTCTACACAAAAGGGATCAGAAATAAACTGGTGCAGGAGATAACAGTCAGCGTGTTGATTCTTCTGTGAGAAAAACCATCGCGTATTCATAGAATTCATTCGATTATATCGTGGAAAACAATATAAGAAAACATCATTGGGGCCACAGAACTATTCCAGAACATACGGATCGTAATGGCTTTGTGTGTTAACAAAGAATCCCGTGCGTGTCTGTGATACAACATTCATTTCATAAATGGCTTTATAGCTTGTGTGTGTGTGTATAGTAAAAAAAAAAAAAAAAAAAGGATTGTCTTATTTGACTTGCCATTAATCCATAACAGTGAGAGTAGACGCACGTCTTAGTACAGCTTAAAGGAAGTAGCTGATTATTAGTTATCTTAATTAAATATAAAGCTACAACCAGTTAGCTTAGTTTAGCCAAAAACCGGGTACACAACTAGCTCGCATCTGTCTTACCAGCACCCGTAAAATTAACGAGGTGAAAGTGTGGTCGGTCATTTTATAAAAAAAGATTTTTTTTTTAGCTGTGTTTTTTCAAAATATCTCATTCTTACATCATCCTTTCCCAAAATGTTGGAACTTTCACATCAAAGGTTGAACTTTACAAAGGGCAGGAACTCGAGTTGTGACTTGATCGGAAACGTTTAAACAAAACAAGCGTCATGCTGCGGTGTATTTTTTTTTTTTTAATAACCGTAATCAATCCATTTCTTTTGTTCAGACCAGGGACCCTGATCGCCTATGGCTTGGAGACATTTCTGCAACAAGCAGAATCTGAATATAATTTTGGCTCTCAAAAGCCAGATCATCTGTTATAACTTCAGATGTAAAGAGCAAACATGGCACGTAGAAAACTGATCCACATGTGGCTGTTTCCTCCCCCCCCCCCCTTTTTTTTTAACCTCATAAACGTCACGGGGGAAGCTACCGATTTAATGGACCGCAGAGATTCTTGTCGACATGTGTCCTCTACACACAGGTCTACACACAGAGTGTGTGTCCTCTACACACAGGTCTACACACAGAGTGCGTGTCCTCTACACACAGGTCTACACACAGAGTGCGTGTCCTCTACACACAGGTCTACACACAGTGTGTGTGTCCTCTACACACAAGTCTCCACAGAGTGTGTGTGTCCTCTGCAATAAAAAGCATCGCCGCATCGTATAAAATGTCAGTGAGCCTCAACCAGATATAAGATGACCTTGTGTTTAGCGTCATAAAAATGGCGGCCGTCTTCACTGCGGGCTGCTTACATTTCTTTTCTTTTTTTTGTCCTCTCGTGGAGGGAATGAAAAATGAAGCGGCAGATGGATGTTTATTATGCTACGTCGCCACGGTGATTGCTTTGTTATTCACACGCTCCTCACAGAAACACACACACACAGGAGGAAGTTAGGATGCTACACTGAGCAGATGGGACACACTTGGGGCGGCCATTTTGAAACACAACACGCCATCGTCTCATGCATGCGCAAATGCTTTCTACATACATTCGACCATTCGATTCGATGGTTTGCTTTTAGGCGGCGCAGCCTCGCTGAGCCTTGGAAAAAATAAATAAAAATAAAGTTAAACAACAACAGCGTTGTTGTTTCAGGATGTGGTTTGAGGTTTAAAAATGGTAAAGATGCATGATTATAGTATCAATATTAAAGCCGTGGGCTAAAGCGACACCGTGTTAAATTCAACTGTCGGACTCGCCATGACGTGGAAACAAGAACAGCGTGTGCTTATATAGACTGTACAGCGCCGCCAAAGTGCAAACTCGAATACTTGAATAATAAATTGGACATTTTAGGAAATATGCATCTTTCCTGAAAGGATCGGAAAGGGCTAGCTTCCTCTGCTAAATGATGAATTTCACACCTATCAGTACATCTTTGAACAAATTCACATTTTCAATCCCGTTTAGGGATAAAAGCTGAACGTATGTGTATATACTTTATATGTGCTTAACAAACATTATAGGTGTTTATTGGGTTTGGGTAGGTGGATTTCATCATCATTTCCCTCCAATAGTTAAGCTAAGCTAACTATTCCTTAAAATGTCCTCAATACAATCCAGAACCAAAACCTGAATTTAGCATTTTGAGCAGAGAAATCGTAAAAGTAAATAAATAAAAAAAACTTATTTATGCTAGCATTTTAGCCTAGCACCCTGTACGCTGCATTAGCATATCCGAAGACAGACAACGAGTTGATAATTTTGTTTACAGTCTGAAAACGCATAAGAAATATTTATAAGAGGCTTAAAGAGGCTATAAAACGATTACATTTTTCACGAGCAACATATTTCTTTTCTCGTAGCGTTTGAAGTTTGAATAAAAAATACACTGGTATCAATCTCCTGCTGGCTGCTCCCGCCCAAACAAACATCTTTACAAAGTCACACACAGGTTTCCTCTTGGCATGCACATGCATTATTTAAAAATACAGTTAGACAAGAGCATATAGAGTATATATATACTGTTTGAAAAAAGTGTGTAAAAATCCAGTGCGACAGTCTTTGAGTTCTTTGAGGTCCACGTGATTGTGAGCGACAGCCAATGAGACGATCCGGTTTAAAGCGAGGACGGGTCAGCGACCTCTCCGGTGCATATCAGAGGCAAAACTGAAACAATTACCTTTTAATCTTTAGTTTAGGATTATCCTGGATAATCAGGTCCAACGGAAGGTTTTCCTACGAGCTGTCAGTTACTCGTTACCTTGGAGGTACCGCGAGCGACGCCTTTTCCAGCTTCCCGTGGGGAATCACGGACTAACGGATCGCCTCACCGGACGGTTTCAGATGCTGTTCTTTGATTTCCCAAACATTTTTGATTTCACCACAATAGAGGTTTATTCACACGGATGGACACCGATGAGTTGTAGTGAAAAAAAGAAGTGGAAAAAAAAGTGGGAATCATGTTTGGGAAAACAAAGAGATGAAAGGACAGACGAATAAAAGACACCGAAGCACAGCATCATCATCATCATCATCATCCAAAAAGAAAAAAAAAAAATTACAAGTTATGGCAAAGAGTATAAAAATCGCTCTCGAACCTCGTCTTTCTGGAACCGAGATCGGGCCAAAAAGGGCCCCCGGGGACACAACTCGCACTTCTATTAATCGTTGCCGTGGCGATGCAGGTCACAGCATGAAGCTGCTGGACACAGCTGAGGTCCACTCTAGAAACTCTGTCATCAAGGCACATTCGGGACTCCTCCGTCTCGCTCAAGGTCACCACAACTCCCCGCTAGAAGTGAGACGTCCGACCTCATCTTCCGGAGCGCAAGAAAAATGGAAATAAGGACGGATTTTGAATATTAAAGTCATCTCAGATCGACTGCGCCGCTCGCCGCAGCTTAATCTGTACGTATAGTTCATATAATCAGCTGTACTGGGGTACTATAAAGAGTACAGCACGTATGAAGTATCGATCTTAGCCGGGATCAGACACATAAACAGGGAATGCTAACTGCTCCAGCCGTCGCTGCTTAGCTTAGCAGCACAACCGGACATGTGTGTGTGTGTGTGTGTGTGTGTGCGTGAAGACATATGCATCTCGGTCCCCCGTAACTCACAGGAGTTGATTTTTATAGCATCCGGAAGCAGAATAATGCCATCTCGGTTTTTATTTGGCCTATAAATCACGGCTAATCGGCGGCAGAGAACAAAAGGCCAGAACAGCTGGCGCCGCTTCGTCCGCCGGAAAACAAGGTCCTCATAAGTATTCGTGTCCCTCTCAGCGGCGCAGCGGGGGCCGCCTATTGTGGCTCTTTGATTGCGGTTTTAATTCTGCTGTGCAAACCAAACACGTTTGGGGGGGGGGGGGGGGGGGGGCAAGAACACTAACTGGCGTCCGGACACTTGGGAGACTTGATGCAGGGTGTTTTTTTTTTTTTTTCATGTTCTACAGCATCACAATGTGTACAACGTGGAGTTCAATGACCAGAGGAGAGGACACATCAGGAGAAACAGCACGGCACGGGAACATAGCACCTCTATTCCATCCCCCCCCCCAAAAGGTCACAGCACTGGAGTGTCAAGTCTGCACAGACCGGACCTGGGCCGAGTGTCTTTAGAAAGCACCGTAAAGCGAGACCCACATTGGCGAGTGAACGGTACCAAGAGCTTCCCGGGAGGAACCTACGAATCCCGGAACAGCAGCACCGTCTCCTTTTTAGCTTAACTGCGGTTCTGAATTGAGCTTATTTGGGCCAGAACTCATTAAAGCCCGGTTTTGAGCGACGCACCGCTGATCTAGAATCAGCAAACGAGAGAACTTCTTTTAGCATTAGCTGCCTGGAGATGCCAGAGCGTCTCATAGGGACCCGTTTCCCGGACAGAACCTCTCGGAATCGAGTCAGAAACACAACCGTGGAGCACCATGATGGAGAACGGGCAGTGGGGACGTGCGTGGAGTTAAACACCCCCCCCCCCCCCCCCGTGGACACGACCTGCAAACACCGGGACGCGCCACGGGCTGTTTGATGAAGGTGTGTTCCTCCCTGGGAGGAGCTAGTCATGCCTCGGGGGGGGGGGTTGGGGAGATGAGCACCATTCAGTGGGGACCCCCCCACACACACACACACACACTTTGCCGGGGGGGGGGGCTCCTTTATGTTCACAAATAAAAGTGCAGAATCGCACACACGGGTGCGAACACACCGAGCCGTCCGTCACACTAAGTGGAACGGGAGAGGTCAAGGTTTTAATCTGTGGATTTCTGTCCGCTTGGCGGCACCGGTAACGGGAAGGAGCTCCTAGAGGGGGGAGGGAGAGGGGGGGGCACAATCGTGGATAACAAGCTGGGATTGCAGTGACAATTACTCCTGGGCTCCCTCCTGCATGTACAGGTATTTCCTTCAGCAGAACATGAAAACAAAATCCATAATCAGGATATATACAGTATACATATATATATATATATATATATATTCATATATGTATGAAAGAAAGAAAAGCGGAGAAAAATAAAAGTCTGATTTGCTTTCCGACCTAAAACTCCAACATGTTTTCTTCTCTGCGTATATATCGATTCATCTTTAAACAAGTATACGTTCACATATTAATACAACTCAGCTTGGAGAGAAGGGATTTCTTACAGATACATGAATGTCATGACATGGAAAATGCACAATGCGTTTTTTTTTTTGTCTTTTTCTTTTTCTCAGAGCGACTTTAAGGCTTATCCAGAGATTCAGAACAGAAGCCCGACAGGCGGAACACCGGATTTTATCCTCACAATGTCACACTTGAACCTGAACCGAGCTAAATGCTAACGGACACGGAGATTAAAAAATAAACGCATACGGCGCCGTGAAGTCTTCCCTTCCCGATTTCTCCTTCTCTTTCTTTGTCACACTTAAATGTTTCAGCTCAATAAACAAACATTAAATCAAGAATCTGTTTAAATGGAAATTGGATTCCGCAACAAATGAGGACATCGCTGCGTCTGAACATTTAAAAGTCTTCTTCCTAAATTTTGATGACCTGAAAACATTCATGTGTGAGAAACAAAAAAAAAAAAAAAACAACTCAGGAGAAATCCGTCAGGAGAATCGTTTCCATGGCATCGTACGTACACGGAGAGATGGAAAACAATAGAGAAAATAGAAACAGCCGACAACACGACTGTGATTTCAAAGGGGGGGGGGGTACTCTATGTCGGGGGGAGTTTATTAGCTGGTGTTGGTTCTGAATAATTTTGCCGTTATTTGATCCTGCGCAACTCAAAGTGCCTGTTGGTGAGAACATTCCTCTTAAACTTGAACGCAGGATACTTCTACTTGATTCGAGTACATAAACGCGTTGTAATTGAGTAACCCTCGGGTGGCAACGGAGTCGGTCCGTTAGTCACTTCAAAGAGAACATCTGTAAGATGTTTCGGCTGCGTGAGTTTTGTTTCCTGCCTCGGAGCCAATGAAAAGGTCGGAATTCAAAGGACAGATCAGATAATTGCATTATTCCGACCGATGACCTCTTTTTACCTCGCGGGGAGAAAAACTATTGACAAGCCAAACGCAAGAACTCACGAGAATTCAAGTTTTCTTTTTCGTTTTGTGTGTGCAAATGACCGAAGAGCGGCTTAAATCAAGCGCTCAGAACTTCTTCAGGAAGGAGGAAATTATGCTTCACGAAAGAGGAAGCAGTCACATCTGTGGTTGAATATTCGCTACTTCCTGCTTTCATATTCAATTAAATTGATAACAAATTGAATATTTTTTACTTTACAAGTAACCACAAATGCACCAAGTGCTCCGTTTCACGCTTTTGGTCTTCAGCCCTCTCTCTTTAGAAGATCACAGAGATGCACCTCTGCTGTTTCGTTCCCTTTGGGACGGTGTAAAAGTTCAGGAGGGGGGTGGGGGTGCGGGGGGGGGGTGCAATCTGGCTGCAGGTGGTGGAAAGACTTTAGGACCATGCATGATGTGTTCAGGAAGGTCCTTCCAACGCGGTAAACAGTCTCGTTGATCCAGAGCAACAGGAAACGCGTGAGATGAAGACGCTTTTTGGTTTGCGAAGTCGCTGTGATTGAGATAGTGCTGTAGACAGTAAAAGCTGCTGCTGCTGGTTTTTGCTTCCTTTAGAATCACATCCCTGATAAAACAAAGAAAATGAATCACGAGGATTAAAAAAAGTGACGTTAGAAAAGCGATTCCGTTTCCGTCTCCTGCGTTGATTTTGTGTTTGTGGATTTTTCTACGTGCTGAATCGGACGCGGTCCGTCTGCTTTTCTTGTTGCTTTTCTTTTCTTTTTTTGCATGAATCATTCACCTTGCGTGTCTTTATTCTTCCTTCCTTTCTACTAGTCCATCCGCTCTTCTCCGGTCGCTCTACATTCCCTCAAGGCTGTGAGGAGTGAAGAGCAGGTGAGGAACCCGGGTTCCGCTGTGATGTCGGTGAGAACAGACCACCGTCTCCGAATGGAAAACAAAGAGTCTCGGAATGTTCTTCAGGGGCTGCAGCAAGAGCTCCGTTTTCCTAAACTGAAGAAGAAATAACAAAATGTTTCGGCCTTTGTTTGCGCACCTCTTCTCTGACGAGACTTTCCAGAGCTTTACAAAACATATAAAGACGCAACACCGACCCCCCCCCCCCCCTCCCCCGCCCGCCCGACACGGAAAAACAAAAGAGGAGCGACGTTTTTCTTTTACTCTTTAGCTGCCCTGGAGTTTTCACTGGGAATTTGGACGGCATTGTAAAACGTGACTCCGCTGGTCCTTTGGTTCCTTCCGCAGCTGGAATGATTCAGTGGAGGGGGGGGGGGGGGGGGTAGTACTGCACACGCCGGGGCAACAGTTGGGACTTTGAGAAGAAGAAGTCCAAGTGCATGCAAAATGACCCGCCCCCCCCCCGTGATGTCTGACAAAAGGCGCTTCGGGAGGCCGATGCTCAGTCGGTGAATCTCTGGCAGGCCTTTTTCCAGCGGCAGGCGGTGCACCACATGTCCCGGTTCTCCATCCCGTACACCTTGCGGCACTTCTTTCCTTCGCCACGCACCTTTCGACTGCGGGAGGAGAGAGACCCTCTTAACCGAGAGTCGATCTTTCGCTTAGCGAGACTCAATTCGAGTAGAAAATCCTGTCGGATGTGATTTGTGGTAACGAGAGGAGAGTAAGAGTCGAGCGAGATCCGGTACCTGAGGGCGGCGGCCGCTCTGGGAGGAGACGAGAGGGCGGCGGCGAGCGTGGTCTGGGAGCGCTGTTCACCGAAGCCCTGGCTCTTGCTGGGAGACACCTGCAGGGGGCGTACTTGTGGTTATGACGCCCGTCTGCTCGCCGTTTCCCGTGCACTTTGAATACTTCCTCACCGTGCTGCCTGTGAAGGTGACAGGCGGCGACTGCCAGGAGATGCTGAAGCCGGAGCTGTTGGCGGGCGTGAAGCCGGCGCAGGCCGAGATGCTGCTGCTGGACGGGATGGACACCGGAGCTGTGGCCTGAGGGCAGAGGTCAAAGGTCAGTCCACTGTGTGTGTGAGTGTGTGTGTGTGTGTGTGTGTGCTCACCTGGTAGGCGTGGTCCGTGTGGATGAGGTAGAGTGCGCTGGGGGCAGAGCGGCTGAGCGGAGTGACGCCGCCGACGTGAGGCTCCTTGGTATCGGCGGACTGAGGAGGTCTGTGGGAGTCTTGGCTGAGAGGAGGAGGAGGAGGATGAGGAAGAGCAGACGGGGGAGGAGGCAGCGGCGGCGGCGGCGGAGCGGACAGGACGGACGGGGACACGGGGGAGAGGCTGCTCAGGCCGTCGGCCACCGAGTCCGTGTTCAGCTTGATCTCCGTGTAGTAGAAATCCTCCTCGCCGTCGCTGCAGTCCGAGTCACAGTTACGCCTACAAACGGGTTCAAAGGAGAACATCATGAGCGTGCGCGTGCGTGTGTGTGGCGATAATCCACCGATTGTTAATCTATTTTGACAAGGAAGGGCCACAGAGGCGGGGCATGCGTGTCCGCGTTACCCCAGGTGGACGGTGCGGATGTGTCTCTGGATGCCGGCGGCGGTGCTCAGCACCTTCCCGCAGTTCTTCCACAGGCACCTGAACATCACCTTCATGGAGTTCTGCAAGAGAAGCCGCGTTCATGAAGCCTCAGAAATCACAAAACTTTATTTAGTCGACGACGCGACCCCCGACAAGAGAGCCCAGCAGGAGGACGCGGATCATCTCGGGTGAAAGTCGACCGCATCCTCATCGACGCCGTTTTCGTCTCCGTCTGCAGCTTGTATTAAAATCATTACTGCTGTTCCAAATGTCAGGGGGGAGGGCATGCACCTACAGAGGAGGGGGCAGAGGTACTGAAAGGGGGTATGGATGGATGATTACGACGGTGAGAGACGGAGACGAGAGGAATATCCATCTGAAGAAATAATGAGCGAGCTGTGGCCGCGGCGAGAAAGCAGAACGGTCTCGGTCTCTGTCCAGCGGGGGGGGGGGGGGGGGGGGCGCATTAAAACTGCGGCAAAAGTCTTCATCTTCTCTCCTGTCGGATTCCGATCCATAACCTCGATCAGAAGGATCGCCCGGCTTACGCATCCGTCTGACAGAAAATCAAACGCGAGCCTCTGATCTCTTTGTCGTCGAGGGGCGGGGCTCGTTTTCCTCCATGAAGCCCGTTCAGGTGTCATTCTGTGACAGCTCGCCAAATGAAAAGACTTTAAACCCCCTGCTGAGACTCTTACACCCCCCCCCCCCGAACCTCTAACATCCGTTTATTTCCTACAAGGTGCCACAGAATATGTAGCGAGGCAATTTAATTAGAAAACCCAAGCAGACAAATATCTGTCGCTTTATCGATTGACGCTCGACGCTCCTCCAGAATAAAACGTTTGGCCCTCACCGTCAGCGCCGCTGCATTCTTCACATCACAGCCCAACGGAGTCAGAAACGACCAGCCGGCGGCGCAACAGAGTGTTCTGGTGTGCGCCCTCGTTGCTGTGCGGCTGACCCAACCCAAACGCGACGCCGGCGGCGGAGTTACCGGATAACGACGACCGGTACACGCCGTCTGTCTCGCCCCGCTCCGTCAGACGACGCGCGCTTACCTTGCGCTTGCGAGGAATGGGCTCATCGAAGAGCAGGCTGCTGCCATCCTGCTCCTCCAGGCTGGGGTCTTCGGGTCCGGCGGGCCCGGGCCCCACGCCGCCCAGGCTCGGGGCGCGGAAAGGCTTGAAGCTTTCGGCAGAAAGCGGCGGCGAGGGAGTCGAGGGGTTGGACTGGTCGCTGGGGATGGACCAGCTCCAGTAGCCCCCTGAAGAGCTGTTGCTGGACGGCGTGAAGGGCCCAGCTGAGCCATTGTCCTTCCATGAACCGCTCAGAACCTCTGAAAGGAAGGAGGAAGAACAGAGGCGCCGGAATTAAGGGACGGGAGGACAGGAAAGGGAAGTGAGACGAGTAGTGAAGCCGAACGCTACGACCCCAGAACGTGAATAAAGTTTGTCAAGACACTGAATTCGGTTCAGACGGCTTCACTTCACACGAAACCGCCTCCGAGCGCTACGAAAGATATCTGCATTGTTCCGAGTCGCTTCCAAAGTCGCGTTCCTGATAAAAGAATGTATTCTTTTAATATCCTTGACAAACGTGCGCACTCACGAGCGCGTACGAGCGGCTTTCTGCCTGCTTTGAGGCGAGTGTGTTGAGAGCAGATTTATTTATCGCCCATTTGTCCGGTATCCTCGGCGGCGTCTTTACATTCGACAAAAGATATTCATCAGGTTTTATTTGGTGCGCGAAGGACGAATAACATCGAGATGAGAAAAATCCTTTTCACGTTGTCAGAACGGATTCCGTCACATCTGGCAGGTTGGTAATTTATCAAGCCGCGCTTCCCTCGTGCGTTCACCAGACAACAGCCGCGAGGGAAGCCGACGCTAGCGCACGGTCGAACGAAGCCGCCACGGAACTCACCGTTGACTTTGACGGGCGGGCTCCGGACCAGAGGGCTGGTGGAGAGGCTCGTTAGCACCATGGCGGCCGTCACCTTGTCCATGTCTACTTCCTCCTCCGACCGCCTGCGGGAACAAAAGGCAGTCAGGGAGACTCAGAGGGGGAGTCGGATACTTCATTTTTACCAACCCCAGCTCTACCTTGGGCAACAAATCCACATTTATCCCGAGCTCGGGGGTGGGGTGGGGTGGGGGGGGGGCTCAGCTTCATCAAGAATATCAACCTCTTCACTTTCCAAATGAACACATTAAGAATAAATTTGAGAAACCCTCCGACTGTCTTCCAAACGGTTTGTGTACATTTAATGCGGCGGAAGGATACACCAGCGCCTCGAGCTGTGATCAGGCCACAGTTTATAAAAGGTGGACAGAACAATTTCACCAGCGAGTGGCCCGGTCCAGGCCCAGGCGTGGATTCCCCGTCTTTATTATTAGAACCGACGCGCCCCATCCTGGCTCAAACAGAAAAGAGAGGAAGTCACCGATTCCAGGTGGAGTAAAGCAACACACACACATCTCTATGAAGGAAGGACCACGAGGACACAACCGCGTAGAACGTGACACGCTTTGTTGTACTCGAGAAAGGAAATCTGAGTATCACTACAGTGAATACAGAGGAAGCGACTGTGTATTTAATTCACAAAATAAAGAAACAAGATAAGAAAAGAGGAAAGAGCTTGCTAACAAAGGAAGATCCTCACCCCCCCCCCCCCCCCCCCCTAATTTATGAACCCTTCTGCTGCTGCTTAAGAGTGCAGAACGCAAACGCAACCTTAAAGGCTCCAAGAGAAATAAATAGTCCCGAGAATAAATCTGATCAAAACAACCTTGGTAGCAGAAACAGCTCAACATCCATCAATGTAAAGCTAACGAGGGAAAATTCCAGCCCAGAGCCAACAAAATGGTCGCCGGTCACATTCTGGACGAGCTCAGATTCGCCGGTTCACGCGGCACAACACGATGCGTTGTACGTTACGTTCTTTACGTTTAACAAACTCCCTCTCAAAACAGATTCGGACTAAATGGGCCAAGGTCGTTCCTCACTCACACACACACACACTCACACACACACACACACACACACACACACACACTCACACACACTCACACACACACGGTATGCTACCAAACAAAAATCCCATCAGCCAGTTCTAATGAAGGCGGCTGAAAGGTGCGCCGGTTTACTGGAATTCTCCTGGAACGAGGCGGCCGTGCTTCCCCTCACATCCTTCACTCCTACATTCTGTTGCCGACTCCGTCCTCGCTCCCCTCTTCCTCCCTTCGCCCCCCTCTTCCTCCCTTCGCTCCCCTCTTCCTCCCTTCACCCCCTGCCGACAGGCGTTCCTGCTTCAGCGCCTTTCCTTTCCCTCCCACGCTTCCAGCTTCTTCGACTTCATTGGTTGCGAGCCACGCTGTGAGCGAAGCGAGCCGGCGAGGTTCCCGTGAGCGATGTCGGGGGGTCTGGGCGTTTGTTACAGCCACTGGACGAGGAGGTCCATTTCCTCCTCTATGAGCTCCAGTAAATCAGAGAGCCTTCTCCTCTAGCATGTGCTTATCGGATCGGTTACCTCTCCCTCCCACACACACACGCCCCAAAACCCCAAAAAAGGAATGATGCATGTGACACGAGGCAGACATGAATGAAGTGCACGGGTTCTGAGGCGGATGTGTGTGAAGGAGGAGATGCAGGAGATGCTCCAGAATAAAAGCCATTTGTTGGAAAACTTCATCCACAAAAGCAGAAATTTTACGATTTAATGAGCTGCTCTGTTTGTAGACTGGGAGAAACGTGATCATGATGGAAGCGCTGGGCTCAGTCTGTAACCGGAGCAGGAGACGCTTTCTTTTAACGTAACTAATAATGCACATCTACAACAGAAAGTCAAGCCTGTTTGTTTGGTCCTACTGTTCCTGAAATAAAGACACCTCCGAGATGGCAAATAATCTGTGCTTTCTAATCATTTGCACTGAAGATACAGCATGCAAAAGCTAATCGTTGCCACTGACTAGCAGCTAATTAGCAGGTGGCGCATTAGCCTGGCTAAATAAAGATGTGGTGATCAACAGCAGATGCAGATTGGAAGCGGTTCCCGTTTGAAGCGACGACCTCAGAACGCCCCCTCCGGTAAAAGCGAGTCAGGGCGTGGCGTGCATCAGCCGGGCACGGAGCCAAAGACCCCCCCCCATGTGAACAAGGTGTCGTTGCTCCTTCTACTGCGGACTGATGGTTGCAGCTGTACAGGAGCTGTTTGCAGATCAACACAACGCAGCTGGAACGGTGAACACGTTGCCTCTCTCTGCGTGTTTCACGCCATAAACGCATAAAGGAAAGTGTGTGTGTGTGTGTGTGCGTGTGTGTGTGCGTGTGTGTGTGTGTGCGTGTGCCAGGCTGCTGTACAGAGGGCCTGATTCCTTCCTACTTCACATCAATAAAGAAAGCCAAGCCCTTGATGAAGAGAGATGAGGGAATCATCCACGCTCTCTGCTGCACTCTACCTTTAAACATGCTTTGTGATTGACACACACACACACAGACAGACACACACACACACACACACACTCCCCGAGTTTGAACTCAAAACAAACACGTGTTGGTATTTCTAAAGACACAAATACAGTAATGTGAGTAAATAGCATTGCTCGGTATTGCAGGAACAAATCAGCAGAGAGACGAGATGGCGGCGGCGCCATTCCCGGTCCGGCTATTGGCTGCGGGGGGGGCATTTCAGAAATGAGGAAGAAGATTGTGGGTCGTGATTGAGTTTAAACAGAGGAGATGAATGTAAAATGCAAAGCGTTGATGATGAGGGGCATGGAGGAAGGAAGAGGGATGAGAGCAGGGAGAAGCAATCTGACACACACACGCACACACACACACACACACACACACACACACACACACACACACACACGATGGGCTTCCCCTAAATTGATGTCGCTGTATGCCCTAATGAGCAGAGGGAATACAGGACCTCACTGCCCCCAGATGTGTGTGTGTGAACAAAGACAGCAGCTACGATGCTTCATCGCTCTTGTTCTCCATCTCACTCTCCCTTCATCCCTCTAACCCCCCCCCCCCCCCCCCCCCCACCTGCCTCCCTCCACCACCCGCCTTCGTTTCTCTCATGTCGGGTCGACTCCCTTCTTCCATACGAGTGCAGCGTCGGAGCGAATAAAAGGACGGGGCTCGAAGATTGAAATATCTACGCTGGGATTGGAACCGGTGCAGCCGTCAAGCCCAATGCGTCACTGAATGATTTGTGTTCTGTGTTCTAAAGGCCCCCCTTTCCCCCCCCCCCCCCCTCCCTTCATTCCTCCCTCGTACCAGTTCATTCAGCGTTCCTTACGATTGTCGACCTTGACGTACTCGATGAAACATCCAGACGTCCCCAATCGCACCGGAATAGAAATAAAAGAGCGGGAGAACAATCATAACGGGTCAGATAATCAATACCGAGTCACAAAGTGTGATCGGATGACCTTCATTGTCCATCTTGGGTCGCAAATGGAAATTGTGTTGCAGTGGGTAAAAAAAACAAAAAAAAAACAGACAAAGTAGAGGTAGAAGGTGGGAGAGAGAGAGAGAGACATCCTCGTTCAAGGCTCCCAACCGTGTCAACAAGTCCACACAAAGGCTCCGCTGTGCTGAAGCAAAGAGTCTCCTCTGCTGCATCGATAGAAGACAAAAGGCTTATTTTAAAAAACATAATTTAATGTTTCAGTCGTTCTGCAAAATTAAACAGTTTTATCCGTCTGATCGTTCCAAGGCTTGAGGCCGCCGGACGAGAAGAATCACTCGGGACGAATCGCGTGTTTAATTATTACGAGCGCAAACAAACTAGGAACTTGTTGTTTGTGATCCGTTTACATGCAGGAAGCACCCGGTCAGAAGGGGAACTGGAGAACAAGTTCACACGCCCCACAGTTATCGGATCACTGTGTTTGATTATGGTCCCGTTTCAGAAGCGCGTCTCGATTCTTCTAGCTTTTGTTAGTGGCCGACTTCCCGGAATGACGAGTTTTCCTGACTTCTTATCGACCTGGAGCGCAGGCCAGTCAGAGGATACCATTATTAAGCCACTCACCGGATCTCTGAGCGACTGGTGAAGGACACAAATGTGATTTTGATAAGCTTCTCTGGAGATAATGAGTCCCTGGTGCTGAAGACGAGCTGCACACAAAGCCACGGAGGAAACGCTCGACTTCTACCGTGCAGCAAATTACCCAAAGCAGTAAATCTCCTACAAGCAAATACAACCCCGCAGTATTACAGTAGCAGTATTTATTAGCATTATTTCTTGTGTACTCAATCAGTATTCCTCAAAGTCGAGTATGAACCTTCCCGTGGAGTCTTCATCACTCTTCTTGTTTTGAAGATGCTTCCAATTATAACCTCGAACAGAGCAGGAAGCTGCACAAAGAAACCCCTTCAGCCGGCATGCACGGGCTGCACCTGTGTGTGTGTGTGCGTGTGCGTGTGTGTGCACGCGTGTGCGTGTTCAGTACTAACGCCATGAGCAGCCACAGGCGAGGCAGCAAAATTGACGGACAGTTTCGTCCAGGCAAGGCGCCACACGTCACTTTGAATTTGGGTCTACCTCGCCTCCGCTAATGCCTCCGCTAATACCCGCCTGCATTCACACGATGTAAACAAACACAAGTGCATTTGTTTTTGTTTCTGTTTACGCAAAACAGGAGTGCATAAAATCAGAAGAGGTCCCGGATGAAAAGCGGGACCGCCGGCCTTTTAAGGGGAAAAACAATTAACAGCAAAAAGTAGAAACAGGCTGAAAACACAATTTAAAATATTCTGAGGATAATAATGAAAACGAAGACGCATGAATGAACAACGTCATTAGAACAAAGAGCATGCAGGAAGATGCCTCCACGCTGTAATCATTAACCCTTCCTGGGGGGGGGGGGGGTTAACTGCAAATGATTGCCATGTTTGCATAAATAATTGGAAGCATGCACGTGTGGGTGCGTTTGAATGCACGTTAAGTAAACCGCAGGGTCATTTTTGTGTCGATTTTAATTACGGTGTTTTCTTGCGCCCAGATTGAATATTTGAGAATGTTTGCGCCGTAATTTGACAGAAAAAAGCCAATTCAAACTAGCTGCACTGGACTCTAGCGCACGTTAGCCAGGCTAGCTGCCTGTTGTACAGCACATAGCTCAGCAGAAGGCTAACGTCTCTGTGTGTCAGAGGAAAAACACGCCGGGACAAAGGGAGAGAGGGAGGGAGAGACAGCGATGAGCGGGAGAGTGCAGGTGGAGAAAGCGAGATACGGTGGAAATCAGCGAATCAGAGGAGGAGAAAGCTGGAGAGCAGGAAGGAAAGAAAGGGGAGGAAGAAAGCGTTAAAAGGGAGTCGGGAGGGGGAGGATAGGGAGGTTTTCAATTTTCTATTCGTAGTAATGAAGGGACATTGTTTCTAACCACAGCAAAACTTTAATCCAATATAAAATATTACTTTGTCCAAGTACAGGAGCACAGACGACGACGAGTTTCCAAGAGTTCCAAACAAAACCTTTTTGGCTTGTGTTGCATAAATAAAGACACAATTACATTTGAACAAGTGAACATTGTGGTTTTAGCTCAGTTAGCAGATCAAATCAAAAACAATGGCTGTATGACATTATTCTGGGAGGACAGCATCCGGCAGAACCCCCCCCGAAAGCCCCCCTGAACCGGGTCTACAGAGATCTCATAAATCGTTACATGCAATACGGAGCCGTGTGTGACGGTCGTGGTCATGCATATGCATGTGTGTGTGTGTGTGTGTTGTGTATTTGTGCTTTTAATGTTTGCAGGCCTGAAACCCCAGTAAACGCTTTTATGTGTGTAAGGCCAATGGGGGTGTTTTGGGTCCCCCCCCCCACCCCCACACACACATCAGGGCTGTGAGCCTCAAACATCTGGAAGAGAGAAAATTAGAGACGGATCTTAGAGACAGAGAGAAAGAGAAGCGCTCTATGTGTGTGTGTTGTGTGTGTGGGGTTGATGGGGCAACTGTACCAGCTGTCTTCTGGATTCCCCCCCCCCTTCACACACACACACACACACACACACACAGACAGAAAATCAACCTGAAGAGCGTCCCACGGCTGCCTGTTTACAACTTGTTCCTTGCAACAACAAGGGACAACCTGAAGATAAGCACAACTGTGAAAAGCTAACCTTTAGCTTCAGGGACTGTCGTGTGTGCGTGCGTGTGTGCGCGTGTGTGCGTGCACACCTACGTGAGTTTGCAGGCAAATCTCAAGACGCTAATGATAAACGTCTCTGAAGGACAAAGGACGGCAGATGAGACAAAGAGCAACCGAGCGTGAGCAAAACAAACACGGGAAGCGAGAGCGGGGACGTTACGCGGGACACGCAGAGACTCGAGGCAGCAGTCAAAGCGTTATCTCATTGGACAGGGTGGGCGGGTTGGAGCAAGGGCAAACCATGAAGCAGCTGGGGGGGGGGTCCACCATTTAATCTCTGACAATTTTATTGCTGCAAAATGGCCAGTTATGCCTTCGGTGGGTTTGAAATGTCACCATGATTTCTGCTGGGACGGTCCCCAGAGCGTCGCCACGGTAATAACGGAGCAAAAGAAAATGCAAAGTCGGGAAGAGCTCGCGTGCGACCGGGAGAATAAATCAGCTGTCGAAAGATCGTATAAGGACGTGGATCCATTTTCTATAACAGCTCATCTTTTGAGGGGTGCATGTCACTTTGTGGGGTTTGAACGTTATGAATATGTGCCTAAATGTGTGAACTAGAAAGGGAATGACGGATTATTAGTTCTATTCTAATCCTAATTCTGATTATGAAGCGACAGGATGCTCCTTTGATGTCGTACGCAGGAACCATCAAAGCAGACGGGCTGTTAGATACGAGAACAACAACAATTTCCCTCTTTGTTGCTCTTGAAGTTTTAATTAAACATTTGTCTCATCAAATGTCACCGTGTCCTTGAGCGCGATGCTGAACTCTTGCCCCCCCCCCCCCCCCAGCCTTAGATAAAGCGGCGCATTCCTCATCGCTGGTCCCGAGCCAGGATAAACGAAAGGCTGTTATGTCACTAGTCCGGAGCAGCAAGCTCTTCCCCTGCTGCCCGTCCAGCCCGGATTATTTCCTCGTCGATCACCGGCGCTATCGACGCTATCGCTGCAGCTCACCGCTAAACGAACGTCGGATGCGTCGACTCAACTCTTTTTTTTTTGCAGGTTGAAACTAGATCGTTCTTACACTCTGAACTTTTGTACTTTTCACTCTTCCAAGTATTTGATTCTGTATTTTCAATTCCAACCGCAGTCCTTATTTTTCCATTTCTTTCGAGTACTTCCCGCTTCACCTCTGACACCGGATGGATTTATCCACTTGAGGGCGCGTCGGATTAAAGCAACAATCGCACACTCTGGAAGTCTGATGGACACGTGCGCACACGGAGCCGTGTGAAACGCTGAGACTTTGGCAGCCACCGTCCTTCACAGCATTTTGCACCTTTCCAATCCGAGATAGAAAGAAAGAGGAAGACCCTTCGGAACGAAGTGGACCGCCCCATTTTGAAATGTGAGCCTGCGGGACAAGTTACTGAAGCACAAAAACCTTTACTCTCAGAATCTCTTCAGGAAAAGACCCAACATCCCAATCACCCCCCGCCCCCCTCCCCCACGTGTCAAGCAGATTATGAAAAGAACTGGGATCTCGTTTTGAGATGAGCCCACTTTTGGATTTGTCTCCCTGGATTATGACAAAGAAAAATGAATGTTCTCATCCAGTCGTTTAAAACATCTGCTCTTTAACACAGGCAGTGCTGAGTGCGCGCACGCACACACACACACACACACATCTCGCTGTGTACTCGACTGGCTCCTTCGGCCTGCCTGTGAGATTCCTCGTGAAGCCGTTGCGAGAATTCGCTGGACATCGTGTACGGGTGGATCCCGGGTCAAGAAGGATTTGGTTACGTTTTGAGAGCGGTCCAGGAACAGATGTGGCTCTTGGATCTCTTTTTCATTCTAATAGCGCTGCGCGTTAAAGGCTATCCCGGTCATGTTCATGTATATTATCGCTTTCTTTACTTAAAATAATGGCTGTTCAGCTAAAAAAAATAAACTCATTCCTACTCCCAATCCCGACTTCTGTTTGGACGTGACGCGTGACAATTAGCACCGCCGTGTATTTAAAGCGGTGACGGCCGTAACGCAATCAATCCTGGCCGGTTTGCTCAAACTGCCTGGAGCGAGCCTTTAATGGGGAAACACGGAAGAGGATTCGAACCGACGTCGTAACCGTTGCACCGCGTGTACCCTGAAGAATCAAAAATGTAAAACCCGGATGGCGAACACAACATGTGCACGGCCGTTAATTCACATTAGGCACCGTTGGAAAAGCTAGAAGAGGAGCGTTAATCCCCGAGTCGAACATTCACACGCATTCCCTGTGCTTCATTAAAGAGCTACTTTGCGTATAAAGTTTCACTCCTGCCGGTGCAACAGGTGGCTGATCTCTCGTCATAAAAAACGAGCCCTCCGTACTTCAGACTTGTGTGTCGTGAGAGAGACCCAGGGCGCTGCCTCTGATTGCTCTACGCGCAACAAGCCTGAAGCGGCGTCAACAGCAGGGCGGAGCGTTTCCCGCGGATACGCAACGGGCCTCGTGTGAGTCCTGAGGCTTCGGTATCAGGCGGTTCTGGCTCCGGGGGATCCTGATACATGGACCTATAAACAAGGACGTGCTGCGTAATTCACACATGCCTGTGTTTAATAAGATACACCCCCCCCCCACCCCCACGGCAGCAAATCACAGCAGAGAGGTGTGCTGGACAAGCTGCTTCCTGCGCCGTCTGGGGTTTCGGATCACGTTCGGGTCCGTCTAGATGAGCTCATGAGTCTTAGAACTGAACCTTTACATGAATCCCGTCTTCAAGATCTTTCTTTGTTGCATTATTTACGGTGTATTTCTGCGCAGCCAAGGCTTCGGTTTAAAGCCGTTTGTTTGTTTTTCTTTTGAGGACGCAGGGAAAATCTATTTCCTTCATGTTTGGGAACCCTTATGATGCCCAAAAAAAAAAAAAAAAAAAGAGAAAACCCTTTATCCACTCGTTTTGAGCAACGTCCGTTTCAAACCAGCTCATTTCTGTCTGATGCCGTTTTTGCAGCATGCTTCAGATGTTTGGTCAAGTAAACGTTCAATCAGATAAGTTTGGAGGGGCGAGACTGGATGCGGGGGCAGGAAGGAAGATAGATAGAAAGAAAAGAAAGAGGGAGGGAGGGAGGAGCGGAGAAGTGCATAGTTTCTGCATTCATGCCAGGAAAGCGGTTTTCTTTGGCGAATCTCTGGGTCATTCACTCTTTGGAGAACCCGCAGCGCTCTTCAGAACCCGCCCTCCATCCCTCCCTCCCTCTCTTGTTTTGTAACTCGAACGCCCTCCTTCACCACAAACACAAAAAACACTGGTACAAGCGCTCCCAAAAAAAGGTAACGAGAAGCGAGCGTAAAGACGACCGAGAGCGCGAGCAGAGCCATTCGTTTCCACCGGAAAGGACAAACGATTGCTCGCCGGCCCCTCTGGGCCTCGCTCTGCACAGGATGGGGAGTCTTTGGCCCCGTTCTAAGTCTTATTTGGGCCCCGACAGCTTTTACAAAATTAGATAACATTCAAGCTGAATATGATCATCGTGCTGGAAAAGAAGCAAAAGCTTCAACATCACAGCGGGACATGGAGGTCCCTAGAAAGAGAAGATTGGCTCTGGGCGGTCCGAAGAAAGGATCTGAACCCTCAGCTCTGTTGTTTTGTTTTTTTGTGGGGGGGGGGGGGGGGGGGTTTGGGGGGTTGCAGTAATAAGCCGCGCACTTGGTTTCCCGTTCAACTAAAGCTATACTTCACTTCCCCTGCTAACAATTAGTCTTGAGAATGCGATTTGTCAAATGCCAAGCCATTCGTTTCCACCGGTCTGGCCCCCGCTAGCTCCTGTTACAACCGACAGTCTCCTGCGTAGAGAAAACACAAGGGGGGGGAGGACCAGCAGCTGTGGAGACGTCTGCACGTTCGGCAAAGAGAGAGACTCGGACAATAAACGGGAAATAAACAAATCAGGAATCTGCCACAGCAAGCGATTCTTGGGATTCTGAGGAAAGGAAACCATTTCTTCGGGCCTTCAGGGAGTCCGGGGGACGCAGAAAAAAGGTCAATCACTGAATGACACTTCAGTCAATCACTGAATGACACTTATTGATTTTTGGAGCGAGATCTGATGACATACAGGCGCAGTAAATGCACTGTAAACAAATACGATGAAGAAGGCAACTCGGTAAATGAATGAGAGCCTGTCCGGCTGACAGAATCGCAAAAATGTCGAGCGTCTATACGGCACGATGTCATTTCCCTCTATTTCCACAATGATTGCAGATGAAGCCACCAGCCCCCCCCCCCGGAGGCAGGACGTGAACTCTCTCTGGGTCGCATTGGGACCTGGACGCTTTCTGGGTAAAGCATCAGCCGAGACGGAACCTTTTCACAGTGTAATTAACAACCTTTGAGGTCAGACGTCTCCAGAGACGTCGCTCTGGAAGAAAAAAAGAAAATATCCAGAGGAACCGTCTTTAGCGCTTATCCTGTCTCCATCTCACTCCCAGACCCTTTCCAGCATCCTTACAAGCCTCTTTAATTCCCTTTTCTTCCATCTCCCATCATTGTTACAGGGATATGAGTCTCAGGGTAGCTGGCAAGGCAACCCCCCCCCCCCCCCCCCCCCCCCAGTTGCAGGTGTAAAAAGGATGAGAGTCGTGGAGCCTCATCTTAAGGCAATAATGAAGAGGTCACGATAGTGATATCTGGCTGCTGGCTGCAAGAGTGACACCTATAATGGGAATATTCCAAGCAGCATAGAATCCTTGGATTTAGATTTTTGAAGCTCCATATATAAGATTATTAGTTTTCAAGTTCTACATCACATTAATTTTGAATTGGAAAAAGGATAGCTTTATGCTAACTAGCACTGAAGTCTCTCAAAGCCGAGCTAATTGAGCCGATTGCCCCCATTTAACATCGACCGTTTACTTTTAATTGCTCTCCCCGAGTATTCCTGCAGGGAATCTCTCTCTTGCGTTCCTTTGAGGTTCACGCAGACGTCACTCTAGTCCAATCTAATGCCCCGGGTAATGAAATAATCAATTTGTGCATCATGAAACTCACTTCATTCACAATTAACCCTTTGCACACTAAGCTCAAGAAGAAAGCGACGCAGGAACGAGACAACAAAAACACGCTCTCGTGGTTTAACAGCCGCCGAGTCATGCTTCGGGTCCTCTGTAAACCCCGCACGCCCGACCATTCCAGCTACGACGCAACGATCCGAGTCCAATATAACCTTTGTGTCTGCTCGCATTGGCCGTCAAATCACTCAAGATGCTTCAATGGCGCCCGGACAAGCCCAGCTAAAAACATGCAGAGTGAGGCTATTGGAATGTCGCGCGTGCCCCCAAACTAATAACCGGAAGCTATAAGCTATTTTAGAGCCGTTACGGGAAAGAACGCTGCGGGCATGTTTCCGATTTATCGGACGTTCCCCACGGCTTTTACGTTGCCCGATGGTTTCCTTAGGAGGACAAACAGGAACTTGGAATATAAAGTCATACTCGTGATTTTATTTGTGCAGAATCAGACGGATGGATGTTTTTTGTTGGCGTGGGTTCTTCTTCCCTGAATGGAAGCGCAGCTGCTTTAAATTCGGTCTTCAGGCGTGTGTTTTTCTCATTTTGAACGTACTTTCTCTCGCTTGTATGTCTTGGCTATCAGGCTACCACATATGTAAATACTGCCTTTGCTATGGAGCACAAAACAAGAGGGTAACTGACGCGACTCGCTATTTTAGTCGACTCTCATGTCTCCTGTTGCACAACTTTTACAATTTGGGAAACCACCCTGACCATAATTGCTGCAGGACGTTCAGGCAACAGAATAAAAATGCACACAACTCCTAAATGTGAGAGACGGCGGGGGACAAATATAAATGTCCTATGCACAGACACCTCTGATAGAGTGTGGCATGCGTGATGCTACTCGGTGTTCTGCCAAAGTGGATCAGAGGATCAGTCGGGGGGGGGGGGGGGCTATCATTCCATTTAAATCTGTCCTATTTCTGAGATGACATATCTGTGTCATAAACTTTCAATGAACTCTGCATGTATGAACCAAAGCCAAAGTAACGCTACACTTGCTTGTGCACACGCGCACACGCACACGCACACGCACACACACACACACACACACACACACACACACACACACACACACACACACACACACACACACCACACACACACACACACACACACACACACACACACACACACACACACACACACACACACACACACACACACACACACACACACACACACACACGATGTCCCACCTGGCGTGAGGGACATCGATGCTGGAGGAGACCACTTTACGCTTCTGCTCCAGCAGGGCCACGGACCGGGCGTCGGGGTCCCTGCCAGGACGCTTGCCGTCGACCACGCGCTGATCCTCCACCGCTTCCGGGCTGCGAGAGCCTCCTTCAACCTTCTGGAAGTCTGGCGCTCCGTTACTGGAGCTCTGCAGGACAGGGACGGACAATCCTGTAAGTCGAGGGTCAGATTTTGATTCTGGATGAAAACTAAAACTATAACTCCTGAAATGACTTTCAAATATCACAGCTGAGTTTACTTTTAGAGCATGAAACCGTAAACTACATCCATATGATGGATATAGCTTTAGATATTTGCATGTCGGTCCAGCGTTATGACCTCCATCCTCTTGGCACTAAAATACTCTGCGGTCCGTTACACAACCGGGCTGTTTTTAATTCCTGGAGGCCGCTTTGCAGATGTGAGGTTTTAAAGCCAAAAACCACAAGACGCTATCGACCGTTGCACTAAAATTAAATTCTCATAAATGAATGCGAAGGAAAGTTTATAGCGATACGACAGAGGCCTGGAGCGTCATGTTCCAAACCCTTCTGGAATGATGAAACAGAGTAATTTAGAGTTCTCCTCCTCTGCCTCCATGTTTTCTACAGTGAGGACCCTACGGGAGATAAAAACAGAGAACTGCCTAAAAGTAACCTGCAGAGATCTGGCAGCAGCGCAACGGAAAGGAAATCGTTCAAAACCACACGCGGGAGAGAAACAATAAATCTCATCAAAAACAAATATGATCCCATGACTGCAGGATTTCAACACAGGCTAATGATCTTTATCAGCGGATGCAAGTATCTGGGATATGTTGTCTATTACCGGTACTTTAAAATGCCCGCAGAAATATAAGTATTACTTTTACATTACAAGGTTGAGGAAAAAAATATTCCATCTCCACTGGGAAAAAATAATCATCCTGACCGCCTTTACATAAAGTTCAAGATGTTGTCGAATCATTATCTTGTTTTCAAATCGATTCATTACAGCTCTTAATTAAAACAACTTGATTTCACTCACTTAAAAGTAATTATGTGTAATTTAATATCCAGACCGTTCTGTCTGTGACGAAAAGCAAACGCCGCCTCTTTGTTCTGTTCCATTTGGCGAGACGTTGGGAGGCCGGCCCTGTCGCCACACCTCCTCGCCTCGCCTCGCCTCACCCGCTTACAACAAGACAGCTCCTGTTTCCAACCCTCACTTGATCAAAAATAATTTTACGCAACAGCATCGCCGCATAACAAATAAATAAAATGGATTTTCAAAATCTTTTGCAAAGCTTTGAAAGAGATTTGCCGTGCGTGCGTTTTAATCCGGTCCACCTACAAAACAAGCCGACCCGAAACACCCAAAGACATCTCCAATGCACCCGCGACACCAGAGCCTGCGCTACACAAACCATTTTCCCATGCTACACACCTCGCACAACCTCCCACTGACACACAAGCGAAGGCTTCTGTTCCATCGCAACGCCTCCGAAAATTACTATGTGCAGCTAAGTCAACAAATAAAACTCCGGTCTGATAGCAGGAGCAAAAAATATACACACACACACTTCTGTAGGTAAATGGAGACGCCATTGAGGAGTATAGCATGCAGGCCTGTGCGTGCCTGTGTGTGTGTGTGTGTGCGTGTCAGAAGATAATTATCTCAGAGCGCTGTAACATGATTAAGCTTGACTTTAGCAAAGGCAGCAGCTCCTCCTCCATAACTCGGTCACACACTCAGATTAACGAGGTAAAAACAAAACGATGACGTGAAGGGCTGGTTGCGCTAGCGCTAGCAAGCCATGCGCAAAACGCTCGATGCAAACCCAGACTTGGGTGAAACCACAAGATGGATTAACGCAGCCTGGAGAAGATTAGGTTTTCCGCGTCGGACGGTTGTAACGTCTCGGATAAAACAAAATGCATTTCCATCCGTTGGCCAGATTTATGGATGATGGCGTTCCTGAAGCGTGCCAAATGGTTTATACAATTTTAGTTGTGCCGTCAAAGCCGGTGTGTAAACAGGACCAAATACCCCAAGTGTCCTACATTTATCTCTCCTTCCCCCCCCTTGCACCCCCTCATAATAACCAACCAACGTTTGGCCGTTTGTCAAGCATCAAGAATCTTGAACCTTCAGAGGTCAAAGGTCATAATAAAGCACGTTGACGCGCCACAAATTGAATCCCGTAAACCGAATGTCATAAAAAAAAAAACATTCGGTTTGCTGCTGCAAGCGTTACGCGGAAGCATCAAACAAGAAGAAGAAATCACGCACAGCGTTAGCATCATCTGTGGAAAACGGGACGTGAGCAAAACAGATTCAGGCAGAGCTGCAATGTGTGGCGAGACCCCCCCCCCCCCGAGCTTCACGCTGCTGCCAGCCAATAAGGACGGGGCCGATGACAGCCGGCCCGGGACCACCGCAGCAAAACAAAGATCATCGACTCCCACATCGCCATGAAAAACAGGCCCCGCCTCTTTGTTAGCAGAGAGCGCTTTGTGGGGCATTTCTGCCACAAAACGCTTGTAGTCAACAAGTGGTGCCCCCCCCCCCCTCCCCCCTCCCCGGTTTGGGCGATATGCCAGTCATCCGCATTCTTTGGAGCATGCCATTCAATTTGGGGGGTGAGAGGGGGGGGCGCTGCCGTACACAGCTGTTTCTGAAACTGGACAACGTGTACCCTGACAAACACCCCTCTCCCTCCCCCCCCCCCCCCCCCAAACATGCATGTTGCAGAAATCGCACGGATGCACACAGAAAGCAACACACGTGAATCCTCGGGCAGAAACACACAGCGGGCTCCTCCTCCTCCTCCTCCTCCTCCTCCACATTCTACGGCTTGTTTTCGACCTCGGTGGGAACCGAACCAAAGAGACGACCATTGTTGCTGACAGAGTCCAGGCGACGGTGCCGCGGGCTGCGCCGGCGATCGATGCGGCGCTGCAGAAAGCCTTCTGTAAAACGCAGCACCGCGTGCACGGAGAACGCACATTCACCATCGATCAGAAAAACTGGACATTCTCTGTGCGGACAAACGCCGCATCACACGGGGGCGACATTTGACACGTCTGCACAGATGACATCTAGAAAAAACACGGTTTGAATCTGAGAGTGTTGCGTCTTTAAATGCAATAGCTCAGCTTCACGTAAAGGAACTGTGAGTGTGTGTGTGTGTGTCTGTGTGTGTGTCTGTGTGTGTGTGTGTGTGTGTGTGTGTGTCTGTGTGGTAACGTTTCCGTTCGGCTGACAGAAATAAGACTCGAGATTACAGCCTGTCCAGTTGGTAACGTGTGAAAACACAACAACAACCAATCACATCAATAGCACGTCGTAAACAAGCCTTTGTTCGGCCACATGCATTCGCTGGTCGTTACAAAAAGGACAACACACACACACGGACACACGCACACACACACACACACACACACACACGAGAAACACACTTCCCCAATGTCAGAAACAGAACTTTGATCCATGAGCCGGACTGACATAATGAGTAAAATATAAAAACAATTAGCACAACAAAAAATACGGGCAGCTAATAATCAATAAACCCCAAATGTAAACAAATCCATATATTCTTGTGCACCTTCACAGGAATCCATTTAATGTAAAACTAAATATGTGAATATGCATGTAGAGACTGACGCACGGATTTACCTGTGAAATAAATACCAGTTAAAAACAACAGTGACCGGCTGCTTTGATCAAGCCGGAACGCTGCAGCTCTCCCGCCCTCTCGCGCACGTAAACATTGCGCAGGCACGATTAAGCCCTTTGTCCGACGTGTCCGGTGACGTAACAGGTTGATGGATCACCTGTGCGTCGCGATCATTCTAAATAACGGCGGTTTAGTCCCGGCTGCTGCAGGAGCCGCGCAGGAAACAGCGCGCAACCAAAACAACAACAACAACAACAACAGTGACGCGCAGCCTACCGGCCACACGCACGCACACTCACACACCTTCAGGCTGGACTTGAGCGGTCCTTTGGTCGCGGTGTGGTTGAAGCCGGCGGCTATCTCCTCCTCGGAGAACTCCCGGAGGCTCCCGTCTTGGAGCAGCACCGTGTAGACGCTGCGCCGAGCCCCGACCACCTCCCGGTTCTCCTGCTTGACAGCCTGGACCACTCCGGTCACCGGGGCGCCGTCCCCGGTCGGACTCGGCGCATAGACTCGGCTGCCGAGGATCGACCGCTTCACCAGACGCCTCGTGTGCATGTCTAAAAAAAAAAAAAAATACGAGTCTGTCTGGATTCAGAGTCGGGTTTAAATCATTAATCGTCGAATTATAGCTGGAAAAACACGGAAACCCGCAGCGGGAAGCTACGCGCCCCGACAGCGCCGATAAAATGTTAGCAAGCGGCAACATGCTCTGGAACCGCCGTTAGCTTAGCCCGCGCAGCGAAAGTTGCGAAAGTTTATATTAGCACCTGACAGGAAAAAAACACCGACTACATTTGCCGCTACGCAACCGGCTACCGAATCCGCCTCCGTTCGACCTGTTTGTTTTCCCCACTGCTCCCCTGCGAGCGGAGCGGGAGGCGGGAAAACGCGGCGGTCTGCGGCTGCGCAGAACCGAGACTGCGGTTGTACACGATTAGGCAAAATGGCGGTTTATGCTCGCAAAAAACTACTCGGGTATCTGATAGCGGAAGCAAATACGTCGAATTATTTGTCCTTAGCCCACCGCGTTTGTTGTCATACCTGCGCGGGTGCCGAGAACGGCCGAAAATACGACCGTGGGGCGACTCCAGTTCCGTGGGATTCGAACTCCAGTCCGCCGGTGGCTCCACCCGGGCTCAGCCTCGACCGGCGGAATGCTGCCTGTAAACATGTGCGGTCCGGCGGCAAAGGCGGGCTGCAATTGGTCGGCGCAGCACACGCCCCCATCGGCCCCCACCGCTGCCCACGCCCCCATAAGCCCCCACCGCGGCCCGCTCTCCTCCGAGATGCTCCATTCAAAACAATGACGCAAGGATGGAGAGGAAACGAGACGGCGGGGGGGGGGGGGGGGGTAGAAGGAAATAAAACTTTATCCAGACAGACGTTCTCTGTGATAAAAGCCCGATTATCAACTTTTCAGGTGCAATTAGAGCTATAAATGGCTGCACGGCGTAAGTTATTGAATTTCTTACAGTGTTTTTATTGCAATAACACCTTCCGACAAGAAACAGTCAAACTTCAGGCCACAGCAGGGGCGTTCCAAAACATAAAGCTCTACTGGGGCACAGGGCCCCCCCATTACTCAAATCAGCTTTTTTTAAAATATATAAAAGTGTTATATGAACCAGCCTTGTTTGGCCAACTATTATTCATTCATTCATTCATCTTCCGAACCGCTTCGTCTGTTACGGGTCGCAGGTCATGCTGGAAGCCTATCCCAGCAGTCAACGGGGCGAGAGGCGGGGTACATCCTGGACAAGCCGCCAGTTCATCGCAGAGCTGTCCACTATTAACGCTGGTTAAAGTTGAGTATCGAGAAACAGGTTCAAGTGTTAGAAATTCTGTTTCATTGGAATAACTAAGAAGTTAATTTTTTTTTATTCTGTTTATTGGTTGTCAAATTCAATTTCACTCACTCTCAAGTTAAGTTTTCAGTTCCCACGGTGATAGCACGCAGCTTACAAGCCTCACGTTAGATGGGCGCCTTCTAGTCGGACTCTGCCACGGGGCCACGGCGTGACTGAAACCCGCCAAGTCAGCACAGAGGCCGAGTTGTTTTCTGCAAGGAAGGATGCACCGAGTTTGAAAAAAGGTGAAATACGCGTGCGGCCTGTTTGGTACGCTGCCTCTCTTAAAGCAAGAATCGAAAACAGTCGAGACCCAGAATTAGAGCAAAAACTGTAAAGCTAAACGTGTAGAGGTACTAGTATTTATGAAAATATTTATTTCAACATAAAACATTTCTGCATTTCTGCATTAAAACAGTAAAAAAAAATTATCCTAATTAAAGCCACACTTAATGAGTTTTGGAAAATCAAAATGCAATCTGATCTCTAACAGCACCCAAGAGAAAAGAAGACACAATGTATTATATATATTTGTTTTAATAGAACATCAAATATTTACATTCACAGAATGGAAGTCGGACAGAGCAGTGACCGAAGTGGCCACAACTGGGCTTCAACCCCATGATCAGGGGCAGGCGTCACCATCGGAGTCGTCTGCTGGTCGTAGGGGGGAACAAATGGTCTCATCCCAGAGGGGGCGGGGGCAGAAGGACACGGGCAGCTCCTCTCCTGCGTCCTCTGTCCCTGAAAGTGTCTCCGGCCTGTGTGTTTATATGACCCAGGTGGACAGCTAGAGAGAATAAATGATTGTCGCTAAGTATCTATAACTGTGTCGGCGTCATTCTGATTGGATTTGCCTTTGATAGATTTCCTTCCAGGTCATTTGTGGCATTCTGTGAGCGCTATTATATCTGAATGATGAGACATCAAGGGAGGAACAATGTTTTCTGTGTGTGTGTGTGGGGGGGTGGGGGGTGAATAACAACGCAAACGACTTCTCTGCAAGAATGAAGATCATTTTCAAGGACTGCATTTATGCATTTTCACTGACATGCTGGGAAGTGGAACGCATTTAAAGCTATTTCTCTGTCGTGCAGTTGAGAGATCCTGATATCATTTATGGATCTAATGCCAGTCGGGCGCAGGAGAGCGATGTCTGTCTGTCTGAAAGCAGCAACGGGTTCCCCGCACGTCTAATAAAATAAGAACTGAGTAGCGGCGAGGCCGTAAGGCGCCGACGTGGGTGGAAACCGATGAGGCAACCGGCCCGGTTAATCTGAACACAAACGTTAAACGACAGTACTGAGACATTTATTTATATTGTAAAAAAAATAATAATGAAAGTACCTCACTTCCTGTTCCTTAAAACACATGTACCAAAAACAGAGTACCGTGTTTCTCACACGTGATTGGTTACTGGGAACTTTAAAAAGCTATTTGACAACTTTGAATAACAATACAAGGGAAATCAGTGTTCGTTTTTATACGGCCTTATTTTAAAATTAAATACTTTAGACATTGTACAAACAAGTAAAAGCATACACAAATCCTCCAGCAGTTGGTTAAAATAGTGCTCGGACTAACATATATATATATAATATATATACACAAGCCTTGATCGGCGTGTCGTCAGTGCAACTACAAATAGTAGGATATCGTCCTATAGGTACACAGAGTGCTTCAATAAAAAGTACATTCAATACTCCAACTGAGGAGGTGGAACCGGGTCACGATGATGGTTTCAATAAGAAATACACAAATCCAGTACCAGGATATTAAAACGTGTGCTTTTAAAACGAGCCTGCCAACTGAAAACTGTACCGCCATAAAAAAAAAAAAGAAGAAGATTGTACATTTCACATCCTTTGAGCTTGTTTTGAGGCCGATATGCAAAATGACAACGGAGAAGCTACAGTTTCAGTTTGTGTAAAATGATGAAGAAAAAAAGATGTCAAGGGACAGAGTACCTTTAAAACTATCGGGCAACGAGCTGGCGCTCCGCTTTCATTTCGTTTTGAACGTAATGCATCGTAAAATAAATATGAATTCCACAAAGAAAACGTAACATGTTTTAAAAAATGCTGCGTTTAAGCAGAGAACGCACATTCGGAGGTACTGGATAAAAGGAAGCAGAGAAACCGCCTGACTCCTCAATACGACGTGACAGCGAGTCGCCCGGAGCGACAGGAAGTCAATAGCAGCTGCAGAAGTGGCCTACAAAATAAAATTACCTTCATATGTACAGTTAAGTGCATGATGTCATCGTTATATGACACCGAGTTGTTTGATCTGTATCGCAAGCACTGCCTCAGTTGACTCTAAAACATCTGTGCTGTGATTGGATATTTATCTGTCAGTTATTTATTGATCTCTAAAAGACAACGATGATCCAAAAGTGCCTTCTTCCACACGATTAATACACGATGGCTGAGGTACCGCCGGGCCCGCCGGTACCATGAGTTCAGATACGATCAGCTGTACGATCAGCTGTAACCCCCCCCCCCCCCCCCCCCAAGTCATGCACGGGAAGCAGACTCAGCAGCAGTGCTCCTTTAGTACCATGTCGGGAGGACGAAAAAGTCAGAGGCGGGACGTTTCCCGACCCAGACCCAACTCCGCGACGCTCTCGTAGTCGGGCTCTGCAGCATCCGCCCCCTCCGGCCCATCGCCCGAGCTGCTAGTCTTTGGGACGCAGATGGTTTCGTAGCCGGGATCCGCGCCGTCCGAGGCGGGTTCCGCCCCCGGGCGGCGCTCGTCGGGCTGGGCGTAGATGTCCCTGACGGAGGCGTAGAGGTCGCTGGAGGAGGAGGAGGCCATGACCAGACCCTTGATCTCGGCGATGCTGCTGTAGTCGTGCTCTTTGTCGCCCTCGTTCCCAGCCCTGTCCCGGTTTGTCTTGTTGACTGTCGAGTACACGGCTGACTGGAAGACACGCACACACACACACACACACACACAATGTTCATCTGGTGCGAAACCGCCATCAACACAACTTCATTTATCGAGGCAACAGGAGTGTGAAAAGAAAACGACACCAAAGAAGGTTTTTGTTTTCCCTCATCTGATGTTGCATGACTTTTTATTTATATATATATATATATTCTTTTTTTCAGTGCCTGAAGCTATTGGCATTTGGGACTTTAACACACGCTTACCTCATTGTCTGACGGAACGTGGTTGTGGAACTCAGGAGACAGAGGTGAATGCAACTGGAGGAGAAAAGAACAAAAAGCCGGATTTACACATGGCAGGAAAAGAAAATAAACGAGTGCCTGAATGCGCCTGAGAGCTGCGGAGAGGACACGCCTCTGTTCCTGGAAGCTGCTGTTAGGAGCTTTTGAGGCTTTGTATTTTTAAGAATCTCCTGTCACCTACGCCGCTGCTCCCTGAGGGGTTTTGGCTTTTGCACGAAGGTACCAGCAACATTTGTACAGATGCGTGTGTGTGTGTGTGTGCGTGTGCGTGTGCGTGTGCAAGTGAGTTTCTATTGCCCGTATCATCCATCATGGAGCTAGACTAACTGTCATAGCGATGGTGGCCAGCTGGCGCTCACTTTCATCAGACACACACACACACACACACACTCCGTGGGGAGCCGGGAACATTCGGGGTTAACCTGAAATCAGCCCCCCGGGGGGGGGGGGGGGGGGGGGTCGATGTAAAGCAGGATGTAGGAAGTACGCATGTCTAATGCAGGGGGAGGGGCAACAAGGTAAATGTGTGGGTGCACGAAGCCCAACCACAGAGGAGGGGAGGGGAGGGGCTTAATGTAACATATTTGTTCTCCAGTTGTTCTTTGGCAGAAACTCAAAGTCTCATTATTAGTTTCCCAGCATGCCTTTTGGCTTTGCTCCTTTAAAGGCTGAGATCCGAACCGGCGTTATGTAACAGACTGTAACCTACGCCTGTGAGACAAACCCCCCATCCTCCATCCTCACCTTTCCATTGTGGTGCCCGGCCCCCGCCAGCCCATTCATCACCACCGGCCGGTTGTCATTTTCATCCAGGAGCTTCTCCGGCACCGGCGGCGGCAGCTCCTCCTCCGGTTCCTCCCGAGGCCCGCGGGGGGGGTCGGGGGCGTGGTCGGAGCGCCGTCGGGCCTGCATCTCGCCGCTGTGGCGGCTCTTCTTCCTCAGGTCGACGGAGGCGTATTCCACCTGCGAGGAGAGAGGCTTCCTCTCGGGTGTGCGGGGGCTGAGGCGCCCGTTGACGAGGGCGGGGACGACGGGGAGGCTCCTGGGGGCTCGGGTGGGGGGTACCGTTGGGGAGGCCCAGCTGGGTCGGGCGCTCTTTGAGCTCCTTGACCGTCTCGTACAGAGAGTCTTCGGCGCTGACGTCGCGTGACGGCGCCGCGATCTCCTTCACCACCTGCCATCCAATAAGCATCCATCACACGCGCCGATCAAACGATCAATACAGTCAGAGCAAGTGAAAAGCCGATGTGGCTGACCTCGTAGGTGCTGTCCCCTGAAGCGGGCGGTCCGTCCCCAACGAGGGCGCTGTTGGGCGGAATGCTGGGGAGCTCGCGGTCCTGAGGACACTTGGAGGACCTGAGCTCTGATTGGCTGGAGAGCATATCCTCTGACGGCTGGGGACTGGCGTCCTGGGTGTCCGTGAGGACTGGGGGGTGGGGGGGGGGGGAAGGATGAGTTCAGAGCTTCTCGTTTCACCACCTTCTCGGCTTTTATGAGAGAATGATAAACGTTTTCTTCAATGTGGTTTTTGCTGTGACTCATCCCCCCCCGATTCGTCCCTGCATGATCGTTATTGTTATTTACTGTTATATTGGCGTTTACCGCTAGCACATTATACCGATAGGGCAATAAAAACGCATCGTCTGAGGTTTGAAATGAACCGAAGACGACCTCGCGTAATAAAAAGCTAATATGTTTCTGTCGCTGATTTAAGAGATTTGAGCCAAAGCTACGCGGCTAACGGGCTTACTTGTACCGCTGGTTAGAGGACCATTGTGGGAAGTGCTGGCCGCCACGTCAGTCGCTGGGCTCTCTGCTGATTGGCTGACGCTGTCCTTCTCTGACCCCTGCAAAACAAGGAGGGTGAGAAGATGCTTCCGGTCTCCGTATCATTATCATTATTAGTGCTATTATTATTTTAATCACATTGGAGCCACCTAGAGGCGATTTTTAATCTCTCTGGAAAGTTATTTTTCATTATCTCTCAGATTTGCTTCACTGATTATAATTTCCACACTTCTCTATGTGTTTTTTATTTCATTTTTATCTCTGCTTTTCTTTCCCTTCTCAACACTGATTATTTTAAGCTCATTATCGACATGTTATGCATGCTTAATTAACTATAGTCATTTTCATTTATTTTAATTTTTTAAAATCCTGCAGCAAAACACATCTCGAGACGGATTTATTCCTCGTGAAGATACCGAGCTGTTTACTCTTATGTTGCAGCGCCATTGGCTGGCTGAGATGACCTCACACCCCTGTTTAGTGTCAAAACTTGGACAGTCATTTGGTAGTCATGACTACCAGACCGCTGTGAATGGATGTGCATTTGTGGTATCAGATGGATCACGGATCCTATCAGGAAACCCTAATTCTAACCCTCTGCCTCTCTGAAGCGGCCTGCAGGGAATCATAAGACACCTAAACGGTCCCGTTTCCGTGACGACATCCCTCCATCACTCGCTAAAAGGTTGGAAAACAATGAAGCTGAATTATGCGGCGAGAGTCAAGATTCTCTTTGTTTAGTTTTGTTGTTTTCATCCTGTGCGAGGAGAACGTTGTGCATCTGAGGCTCCACAGCTCCACCTAGTGGCCGATCCCTGTAACAACTACCGGTGGCCATGAGGTAATCTTTTAACTATTTTATGACCCAAATATTTATTTATTTTATTCCAAGTCAAGAAACGGAAGTGTCAGCATCATTTAGAATTATTCTTCAAATCCTGATTGAAGGGAGTCAGACAGTTTCAGATCCCTGCGTTTCCTTTAGACTTACATAGTCGTGTGCGATCAGACCCACAGACCTGGATTTCACTCAATAAATAAAAGTTGACAGGTGCATGTTCTGGGTAGGAGGAACCGCTTTCCCTTCAGCCGTACCCGAGGAGGTGGCGCTTGTTTCTGACAGCGACAGGTGTGTGTGTGTGTGTGTGTGTGGTCATTCAAGCATGCAGCTAATTTTGCAGCTTTATCCAAGGTCTCACTTACGATTGTTTACACAGCCTGATTACATTTGTCAATCACACACACACTTGGACTCGTGTGTGTGTGTGTGTGTGTGGGGCTGTGGATCATATTATTTAGTATAGATGAGAATATTCTTGCATTTCATTTTAATAATTGAGTTTCTTGACTCTCCTAGATTGAACCCAGACCCGATTTGTCCTCGCCGCCTCAAATACATACATAATGAATAAAACTCAGAAGTGAAACATAAGAAATGGATCAACTTCTGTATTAAAGGAACAATTCACATAAAAACCAAAACCAGGTGCAAGAGGCGCTGTTGGTCTCAAGTCTTGATGCTAAGCTACGCTAACCGGCAGCGTTTTTCTAACTGCTTCTGTGTGTGCTTGAAACCCTTAAATTCTAACTCACTTCAATCACGAGGTTCTCGTGGTCGCCCCCCGCTGGATGTCCATCGGCTGCCTTCTTCTGCCTGGACGGAGGTAGGAATGGAGAGATGAGCGAATAAAGGAAGAGGTATGACTGTAAAAAGTGGTGAAGGGAAAAATAAAAGCTGTCTCTTTGTGGGTCTGTGCTTATAAGTGTGTGTGTGTGTGTGTGTGTGTGTGTGTGTGGGCGGGGCTCACCCCTGGCAGCCGGCACACAGCAGCAGCAGCACAGAGACCAGCAGCAGGGCAGTGAGGGTGCTGAGGATGACGACCAGGACCAGCTGCCCGCTTCCCAGCCGCGAGCCCACCTCGGTGGCAGCTGCGGCCCCCGACTGGATGACGCCCATCTCCGGCCCCCACCACACTCCACTCAGCAGCGGAGCCATGATGCATCACACAGCGGCGGACATTGGACCAGCTGGAGGCACACAAATGGGTAAAGACCAAAGCGTGGATCTTTATTATCATTGCTATTATTAACCAGCGGCTCAGTTGCTCGCTGCAGCCAGCAGGTGGCAGCACACATCAGAGTCAGACTGCAGTGCAGGCTGGGAGTTTGCTGCTGCAGCCCCCCCCCCCCCCCACACTTGTCTGATCTACTGAGAAACCTCATCACGTCCCTGTCCCACTGCCTAAGTTGCGTTTTGGACTCGCTGTGTGGCGGCGGCGGCTTTCAGGAGTTTTCTTAAAGGAGTCTTTCGAAACCTCAAAGCTAAACTAGTAAATGTGGAAGTGAAACCTTCGTCTCTGCTTGCTTGTTCCATCCGGAGCCGGACTCCCGTCTCATGAGAGTCAGGGAGGCGTTTTCTTTTTGTGGCAAAGCAGACGCAGGTTTTAACTTCTTCAAAGGACGTTGAGGAATTCCTGTTTCTGTGTTTCTCCTGGATGTGAAACACGGCCGGTGCTAGCGTTGCTGTCGGTGTGAGAGGCGAACGCAGCCTTACCTTGACACCTTGGGGGGGGGGGTTAGGAATGAGTGCTTTTTTTTAATACCCATATCAAATACATGTTGGACAACAGAATGCCTGCAGCATCTTTCTCTCTCTCTCTCTCTCTCTCATACACACACACACACACACACGTATTTATTGACCGGTGTGTAACTGAGAGGATAACAGCCAGGTGACATCATCGTATCATATAACACACGATATTCACAGGCCCAGCAACCAACGCAACCGATGCTTCATCAATTCCTGTATTGATCCGGTCCGAGAGGCTGGAGTCCAGGTGTCACCGCGTGTGCGTGTGCGCGTGCGTGTGCGCGTGCGTGTGCGCGTGCGTGTGCGCGTGCAGGCGCGTGCAGCATCTACTCTGTTGTGCCCCTCGGTACCAGCTCACATGTCTCCTCTGCTGCCACTGCACTTTGTCGCCGTGGCAACAGCATCCTCTTCCCCCCCCCCCCATCAGTGCTATTTATGGTGGAAAAAGGAAAGGAAAAAAAATAACTTGGGAGGACTATTAAGACGCAGGTAATGTGTGTGCGTGTTCAGGCATGTTATTGCGTTTTTAGAGTTTAATTATGACTTGATCGGTAAAATCCAACATCGCGTTCAAACGGTGAATATGAATATATGACGCTGCATGTTTCCCAGCGGATCGTTTTTTTGTGTAGGGTAACGCGCTCGTGGATTGCTGAAAACCGTCGGAGTCGTCCGGACGGACGTGAAGCTGCAGCAGGAAAAGATTTCCTCCGCAAGAAAATTAATATTTAGAAAAGGCGGCGTAAAAGCAGGAACAATTATAAAGTCCACCGAGAGTTTAAATCAACATCCTCCAACTATTGGTGTAAAAAAACAAAAAAGATGAGTCATCATGAGAAGTTTACGCCACAATCTCTTCTTAATGTGGCTGAAACCTCTGGTTACTAAGCAACAGAGCTCTCCTGGTAGGACAACCCGACCCGTTCTTCTCGCCCCTCTCTGACGAGCGCCTTGAGGTGATGCTGAACTCTGCAGATTACCGATTGATCCGACAGAATCCTCGCCACGTCCTAAAAGGAATGGTGTCGCTACGACGACCGGCCAAAACGAGGCCGTCCATTTTGAAAGGAATGTGTTTTGGATTAAGGGAAGAAATCCAAATTCTACCCTGGCACAGTTGTGCGTACACACACGCACACACACACGCACACACACACGCAGCGTGGATCGCTGCAGGATGCTCGGAGTAACGTTACTGGAAGGAGAAAGGAACGCAACGGCTGTGCTAACAGCGTTATCAGTTAGCTGGGGGGCTGCAAGACCACCTTCGGTGACGCGATGACATCACCAGGCCAATGAGGTCACGGCGGGACTTAATCAATGATCTGCAAATCAACATAAGTGCTGTGTGTGTGTGTGTGTGTGCGTGTAGAACTGACCATCGCCCGTCCTATCCAGGGCCGTTTGGATGATGGTGGTGGAAGTAATGGAGGACGGGAGAAGGAGGAGAAGGAGGAGAAGGTACTGCTGCCGAGGTTGAGAGGGGGCGGGGTCATCAGAGAACACAAAAGAAAAGAAAGGATGGGAATGAAAGAGTCTGAAAGTGGGAGCGTAAACAGAGGAAGGAAATCAGACACACAAAATACGCACACACACACACCCATCCCCAGGGAGGGATGATGAAATACGACTCCCAGCAGGCCACGGGGCGGGGAAAGAAGGACCCTGTATGTGAGAATCTAGAGGTCAGGAGGTCGTCGTGTGTGTAACATCAGTGTATTTCATCTGCTCAGCGGTGTGTGTGTGTGTTTGTGTGTGTGTGTAGCTCCTGCCAGCGTAAAAACAGGTGCTTCTGGTCGAGGGACATCAATTGCGTTGCCATGGCAACGCTGCCCATGCTTTCGGGTTAATGGTTTTAGCATGAGGAATTGATCTTTCTGTACTAAATGGGGGAAATGAAACTGCATAATTTAGCAGCTCCCCCCCGCCCCCCCACTTCCTCCCTCGGTCCCTCAGTCCCTCTTCCTCTCTCGTATTACTGATGTGTCAGGTCTTCATCCACAGACAGGACCGCGCTCCTCCTCGCCGCCACCAGGGCCCCACACACAAACGACCCCGGAGGACGAAGCGTTCTGCTCAACTGCACAACTCCTTCGTTGCTCTTCCTCGAGGCCAGTGAAGGACCCGTGATGAGAGGACGATGTCCCGGCTGTCTGATCCGTCTTTCAGCAGAAGCAGCAACACGTGTCTCGTGTCTCTTTCTGCGCTGCGTTTTTTTTTTTGTAAATGTGTGTAACATCCGTCCTGAGTTAACGTCTCACGACCCCGTGGGTAAAAATGATTTCCTGTCTTCATCTGCTGTTTTTTCTGGACACCGATGAAGTCTGGGACAAAGACAACGCTGTAACTCCACTGAGGCGGGGTTTCCTCTCGTCCTCTTCCTCATCTGGCTGCCGGTTAGCCTCCACATTCTGGGATATTTCCTTCATTTTATCCAGCGCTCAAGCCGTAGATCCGCATTTTTTAATCACCAAATGTGCGACTGTGAGTGAGTCCAACACAATCCACAGGGGAAACACACACTTTCACTCTCACACACACAAACACACACACACACACACACACACACTCTCTCTCACCACCAAAC
The DNA here is from genome assembly GCF_040956055.1 of Brachionichthys hirsutus. Classification (NCBI taxonomy): domain Eukaryota; kingdom Metazoa; phylum Chordata; class Actinopteri; order Lophiiformes; family Brachionichthyidae; genus Brachionichthys; species Brachionichthys hirsutus. The sequence continues at coordinate 2,538,100 of NC_090909.1, read as the reverse complement.
ACTGAAAAAGCTTTTTCCAATTTCCACTTTTCTTCTTCCCTCCTTCCTTTAACTGAAAACATTTCCCAGGCTTCGTCACGTCTCTCGCACGCATCGCGATGGGTCTTCCTATTTCCGTTCCGTTACACGCTGCGCACGAAAAGGAAACGTGCACGTGTTAACAACCTCGCCCATCAGTTTCTGCAACTCGCAGAACTATGACAAGCAAAATCTTTGCCTGCACAAAGTTAATGCGACAATCAAATGCTGCCCAAAAACAAAATGTAATCGACGTGGACGTCGTTCTTCTTCCCTCCGGTTGGCCGTCGCCATGGAGCTTCGTTCATCATTGAACACACACACACACGCACACGCACACACACAGACACACCTCCCTCTTCCTCTCTTACCGTCCCAGACTAGCGCACATTCAACACGTCTGCTAGCTTTTAAAAGATATGGTAAAATATGGAAGACTGTAGGGAGTGAAGGGGAATATCTGCAATCACAAACAGCAGATGGGGTGAGCCGAACGTGTCGGGGGGGGGGGGGGGGGGGGTGGAGCCTAACAGACATAGCAACCCTCACTGAGCCATCTTGACATTTCTGGTTAAAGTGGTTCGCCCGAGCGGCTCGGGATGATTGCGCGAGGCAGATACGCTGCTGCCTTCAGCGTTTTCCAATTCCATTTCTCGTTTCACAAGTCAGAAGATTATTCATGTGTCTTGGCTGTAAGTCTGAGGAGGAAGAGGAGGAAGAGGAGGAAGAGGAGGATGAATCCAACCCAGTCAGAACTTTGAGAAGAACATGAACATATTATTGTTGTTTTTCTCTTGTGTTTAAAGGAGTAAGTCATGGGGACTCGGTTCGGGTTAGAATGGGTTCGAATCCCAGGAGTGGATGCGAATGTGGAGGAAGAAATGCCCAAGTGGGAAACACGAGTATGTTCAGGGCGTCGAATTCCTATCAAATGGTGCCCCATCATTAAATTCAGCTTCGTTGTGTAAAATCTGTGAAAAAAAGGCTCTTGAATGCTAAGCTAAGCTAACAGACTGCTGCCATGCCATCTCATTTATCTCACATCTTTTGGTTATTGTTCATCACACAGGGGACAAAAAGAACACAATAAAACAATAACTCTAACTGGACTTTGTGTGATTGTTGCTTCCGAGGATTACTGGGAGTCAGAAAAAAGCCACTCTGTGGTCGGCTGGCACGGAGCAGGAAGTCATCCCTTTAAGGGGGAATTACCAGCGACCACAGCCAGGGAGGAGATTGCAGATCTAATCTGTAATCCCCTCATGTCCTCCAACAAAAGGTTTCCTAGAAATACGCAACAAAATTCGGGCCGATTTCATTTGAGAATGAAGCGGAGGTGAATTCCTGCTTTCGACTGGAGCTCAAAGAGCCAATCAGGACGGAGCTTCTGCTCCGGGAACAGTTGCCAATTCCACTCCAGTGAGAAGTCTAAACACATTCTCCTCACACAGATGCGCCTCCTCCGGAAAATAAGCCGAGGAACAGAGGAGGAAGAGCCGGAGTCCCGTGGGTAATCAGTGGAATGTAAACAGGCGACCCAAACGCACGTTTCCGAGCCTCAATCAGAGGCCCCGAGGGCAGAAAGGGATGCCCCCACGGAGCGGGGGGGGGGGGGGGGGCAGTTTTCTGGGATTGTCTTCTTCCGTCCTTCAAAAGGCCCTGAGAGAGGCTCGCAGGGATGCAGCTGCATGCTGGGAAAACGTTTCAACCTTCGCCCGCCCCCGAAGGCCTCATCAACAAAATCCTACAGACCAAAAAAAAGGGGGGGGGGGGGCTAAATGAAGCAGCTGCACCAACATTAGCATTTAGGCTAAAGCTAAAACG
>NC_090909.1:2443158-2536158 GCF_040956055.1 Brachionichthys hirsutus | reverse complement strand
GATTTAGATCATTCTATTATTTGTAAGGGTATGCTTGACAGGATGGGACGGTCTGTATCAGCTTCCAGCTGCTACCCTCTTGTGGTTCAAATTGAAGGTTGTGACGGAGCGTTCATCTTTAGAATATTATTATTATTTATATGAATTGGTACAGACACAGTAAAATATTATGCTGAGTGCAGAGTGATCAATTTTATTTCGTCCTTGCTCAGTAATTTGCCTTATTATGAGATTTTGCTTTTGATTCAAGTTCAAAATTTGGAAATATGTAACAACAGTAAATATGGGCTTTTCTTTCATATGACGTAGAATCTGCGGTTCAGTTCCTGATATTTAATTTGTAATTTTACCCAGCTCACAATGACGTAACAAAAAATAAATTAATCGAGAAACATTTATTATTAAATAAATAAAAAAACAAGACACAAGATTGAAACGTTGAAAAGACTCGATGTGTTCTAAAACGAGAAGTAAAGAAACGTGAACATAAAAAACAAACTGGACTATTTATGTCTGGATTTACTTCCTTATCATGTTTCAGATGTTGATGTTGAGTTAACAACACCGGAAGAGCCTCTGAACGGGTGATACCATTAATGACAGCGGGGGGGGGGGGGTTATTAATGGTATCACGATTTCATGGTATTTCGCTAATATTAGCGGCAGACAAATATATTACTAAAATACTAAATATGTTTAATATCTTATCTTATTCCTGTGAGTCCAGAGTATTATAGAATGCCACCAATCTAACGTTCAGAGATCACAGACACCCCCATACTTACGAACGTAATTGGCCGATCTAAGAGTGTTAGCCCTTGTTGTTACCTGCTAATGAGCTAGTGAGCGAGTCTACGGAGCTTTATCGATAGATTTATTGGAGCTTTCCTATTGGTTCGGACATGTTTACGTCTACGACGAGTGGCGGCTGCCGTGACGGTTCTGAAAGTGACGCTAAACCGTCTCATCCCGCCGCTACAGCAGAATACTGCGCCGAGTTGCAGCGCTGGATGTGGCAGTATTACTGGGGACATGCTAGCTGGCACAGCTGGGCGGCTCTGCCAGCCTTCCCACCGACGTTCAGATTCCCTCCGCCCGGGACGAGCGCTCGGACACCCGGTGCACCTGCCGCGACCTCCGGCGGCGCACCGCGCGGTGCTGACGCAGGGAGTTGGTACAGTTACCCGTATCCTACCGGCTTCCCTGCTTACTCTGCCCGCCCGGCCGTTGCGCAGACGGGGCAGAGCTCAACCGATGCCCCGACCCCCGCTGCCGACGCCCGGCTAGCCCGGCAGCAGAATGGGGATCCGCCTCAGCCAGGTTTGTCTCAGGCTGCTGCCTCCATTACTTTACACGAGTCTGGCAGGAATCGGGCTTTACCCAATAAGGCCCGATGAAACGAGCCCATGTGCTTAGAGCTCTCCTTTCAGCAGAAGTTATCATTATGTCTCGCATCCTCCTCCTTCCCCTTTGTCTTTCCGTCGGCCGGCAGGACGGGAGTACGCCGTCCCGTCTCCTCTCCAGAGGTTCCTGGCTGAGACGGTGGATTTCGTCATCCTGTTCTGCGTCAAGGCCACCATCGTGCTGTGGATCATGCATCTGAGTGGAATGAAGTGAGCGAGGCCGTAAAGCGAATGCAGATCTTCTGGACTGTGTGTCGTCATTGAATGCCGTACGCTCTCCTCTTTAAAGGGACATTGCCACGTTTATTACCCACTTTATCGTGGAGGAGATCGATGAGAACACGTCCATGGAGGACCTGCAGAAGATGATGGCCGTGGCCCTGGTTTACAGGGTCCTGGTGTGCGTCTATGAGGTGAGTCGTTTTGAATGGCGCCTCCGTGGTTTTTCTTCCCGGGTGGGAAGTGGCGCCGGGAGCTTCGGGCTCCTCTGTGTAGATAAATACCGTCCTTCTAACCTGGACTGTTTACGGTCAACAGCCGACGAGATAATTACTCTGTCTCTCGTGAGACGAAATGAAAGTACATTCTGACACCTGTGTCCTTCTCCTTCTTGTCCAATAAAGACGATCTGTATTTGGGGTGCCGGTGGCGCCACGCCGGGGAAGTTCCTGCTCGGCCTGCGGGTGGTGGCGTGCGACACGACCACCCTGGTCCGACCCAACCGGGTCCTTGTGGTTCCGGCGTCTAACGTCTCCCTCTCTGCGTGAGCGATCGTCCGTCGGCGTGTCTCGGTCGCTTTGTCTTTCTGCTCTTTGACCTCTCGCGTTGTTGCGTCTCTTCGCAGCTCCACGGTGCGGGCGCTGAATAAGAACTTCTCCATCGCCTTCCTCTTTCCCGTCTTCGTCACCCTCCTCTTCTTCCAGCACAACAGGACTGTGTATGACATCGTGGCGGGGACCATCGTGGTCCAGCACAGGGGGGGCAGATAGCGTCTCGTATATATTTTTGTAAGGTTGTTTTTAAATGAAAGAATACTCTGAAGTATTGTGACGTTTCTGCATATCTTAAGTCCTTCCGTCACGCAATGTGAATTTTAATTTGTGTACCGTCTAATTGTTATTTATTTGTGTTAAGTTTAAAGCAACTTCAGAATACGTGGATACGACTTTTGATTTATTATTATTACGTTGTTATTAATCATAATCAGTCGTACTAAACAGATTTTTCTTCTTTCTTTGCGCCTGTAGATGTTTTCATGGATGAAGTTTTGCAGTTTTTTTTTCCGTTGCAGCGAAACATAACAAAAAGCTTCTCCTGAAGAATAATCCTTATGTCTCAGGGAAACCGTTTTTTGCTTTGATGACCCTCTGATTTTCCGAGATTGGAATATCGAATGCCGCTGCTCTTGTAAGATGCCTAAACATGCACGTTGTAAAAACTCTTCTGGTATTATAATAAAGGATGTGTTAACATGAATTTGCTGTTTAGCAGCAGATGCAAAAGTATGGTCAAAGAATTCAGCAACAATTTAAGGCGTATCCTGATTTTATGCTCTATGGTTCAAACAGATGTGTTCACATTTGAAAAATAAAGTATAAATAGATATAAGGACAATTTATAATAAAGCCTAAATGAAAATGGCTTGTTGTTGATCTATCATTTGTATTCTAATTTAATTAGAATCACAACAGCATCATTATTAGAGGGTGGGCCTTCATCCAATCGGAAAGTTAAGAAAATATGATTCCATTTATTCAGCCAATGGAAAAACAGTACAGAATATGACTGGACTATTCCTGGCTTCTGGTTGGGGGGATAAGAAACAGCTCTCTGAGTACATGTAAGTTAAGAAACCGCAAAGTTTCACCTCAATTCATTTCAAGAAAGAAAAAGAAATCAAAATGTCAAATTTATGCAAATACAATTTTTTTCGTTTGCTGAAGAAAAGTAGATTTATATATATATATATATATATATATATATATAGGTTAAATCATTCTTGAAGCTCTTTTCTTTTTTTAAGCACTAAGCTCCATAAATGGCTTTGAGGCACAGAGAAAATGTGCTTTTTGATCTATAATCTCTGTGCATATAAAAACTATGCAAACATTTTGTCAGCCATTTTGCACTATTTGAAAAGTTCATCACAGCATTTTGTCCTTGAATAGCAAGCTTTTTGTGCTGAGAGTCATGAGTTGGTCTCGGTGCGAGGGAAGTGAGAGAGGCTTCCTAATAATGATGCCTCGAGTGGTTCTAATTCAAATTTCACACACAGAGAAAGAGAAAGTGTCAGACACAGAAAGGGATTAAGAGAGAGAGAGAGACAAAAGCCCAAGAGGAGGGAAAGGATTGGAAAGGGAGGTCATAACAGAAAAAGAAGCAGAGAAATAGGGAGAGAGAGAGAGAAAGAATAAGAGAGAGTAAGTATGAGAAGCTGAGGGACACCATGCTTGGAAATTCTCTCTGATCTTTGAGCTGTGGGACCAGAGGCGATGGAATACCCCGCAGAACTCCATTAAAATTCAACCAGGCGCGCGAAAGCTCTCAGTTATTATACAAGAGATGCCCTGCACAGCTAAGTGTTCTCTGCTGACTGTCTGTTGCACGCACGCACACACACACACACTGAAGACCAACAGTCCTGCACACGCAACCAGGTTCGCCTTGTATGGTATGCTGCATGGAAATCTGGGGGTCAATGAATTTAGCAAAGATCACTGCCACAAAACACTTTTATTTTGAAAATCAAACATGCACTGCCTCTTTTTTGGCCACGTGGGGGCAGCAGAGCCGCTGGATGCCTTTTGTTATGATGATGAGCTACTGATGCTTAGCAACAGTAGCTCACACACACCTTAGATTAGACTGTCAAAGTGTAATTCCTGCCTAAATAATCTCGTCCTGTGTTCTTCGAGTTTTTTCAAGGAGTAAATTGACCACACCTTTTGTGTGTGTGTGTGTGTGTGTGTGTGTCTATGATTAGCAGTTAGAATGAAACAAAAGTGTCTGGAAGGACCCCCCCCCCCCCCACCAAGAAAAGGTGCTGAAAGCAAACACTTGACTAATTACAGACAAGATTAGTGATTAATGATTATTATTATTATTATTATTATTATTATTATTATTACGCTGTACTTGTCTGATTCAACACCAGGTTGTGAAAACTAGTCCTGAGCCACAGAGCACTTTTGTGACTCATCGTTTACGTCTGTGATACAATGCTCTTTCCGTGTGACTCAGCAGGCTGATATTTCTGGGGATTTTTTTTTATTTTACGTACTCCACCCTCAGATACCTCAATCAAAGTCATCCCAGGCATGTTGGGTGCTCTCCTAGAACACGCAGTGCTAATCAAAGAGGACGTGCGTGTGATTGAACTTGATTATTACTAACAAAACCCACTTGGGAAGAAAACCGGATGGTGAGAGAGAGAGAGAGAGAGTGTGAAGAGAGGAAAGGATAGGACGCTGGGAAACCTCATTTGCATAATTCATAGGATTTGTGAGAGGAGAGGAAGGGGGAGCAAGAGAGGGCGGAAGAGCCAGAGCGCAGCAGTAACATCCTTTATTAGCTGAATATTGGATTACGTTCTGCAAACAGCCTCACAAACTCTGCTGTTGCCCGGGCCGTCCAGCAGAGGGCGGTCTCTTTCACCGTCCCCACGCCCCCTCGCACTCCGGAGCAGGCCGCTGATTGGTCCCCAGCAGCCCCCGGCGTCGGACGCAGCCCAGCCAATCAGCACGCTTCTGGGCCACAAACATCTGAAGTAGTAATAACACGGAATGTGCTGGCTCGGCATGAGCTGTCAACCAGAGCATGTAGTACTATTACTATATGTAGTACTATTACTATAGTGGATAGAGGCAGGAGTGCAGTCAGTGACGCAGCAGCAGTGTGTGTGTGTGTGTGTGTGTGTGTGTGTGTCCGGATAATTAAGACATTCCTTTTGGGTTTGTGTTTTTTCTTTTTTTTTCAAGTGGATTTGTTTTTTGTCCCATCTTGCTTGACTGAAGGCAGAGAGTCCAGCACCTGAATAAGACACCCCCCCCCCCTGCTACTTTCCCTGCACTGATGTGCAAATATTCTTGCCAAAGGGAAACGATCATTACACACACACACACACACATAGTTTTATTAACGTCTCACAGAGCGTCTCAATTTATTTTATTTTTTTTACATTTACAGATAAGGACGCGTTGTGCTGGAAATACATCAAAGGAGTGATCCAATTCAAAATGCACAGCAGGAGCAAATTGCAATCAAAAGTCTACAGACTGTGAGTGTGTGTGTGTGAGAGTGTGTAGTAGCCTGTAGTAACACATGTTGTAAGTCAGCAGGCAGAGCAAGATTATTAGATCGTTTGATATCTGGGATGCACACACACACACACACACACACACACGTATTGTTTCGTTGGAATACGTGTGCATAATTCTAACCACGTATTCTTAAAGTGCTGCTAAACTACGTTAGAAAAAAATGTCGCTGTATTTTAAATGTTTGTCGAACCTGCTGCACGTTAACCATTCCTATGCCAGGCCTTCCTGAAACACGCCACGGTGGCAGGGTTCAAAGGTTGGAAGGGTTCAAAGGTTGGCAGGGCTTGCAGCTCCTTCGACGGGCATTCTTGGGCCCGAGGTCCCAGTTTAGACGACAACTGCATTCAGAACATACAGTACCGGTACATCATTCCAGTGAGTGACAGATATTTGCATGCGTCAGTGTTAAGTCGAGCTGGTTTGACAACCTGTTCCGCCGCGCATCACTTCCTTAGCTGCCTCCTCTTCCCTTCACAATGCAGCAATTCCCAGTCGGTGTCGCTGTCAGTCAGGCGTTTGGGTTGTTTCTTTCTTTCTTTCTTTCTTTTGTTTCCCCATCAGACGTCATTTTTCTCAGACTTTTAAACTTTTACAAAACAGAAAGCAGACTTTCCAATCTGTAAACCGGAGCGGCGTTTCATCATCAGCTGCTGCACAAAGAGGATGTTGAGCAGTCGAAAAATGTGCCTGGTCCCGGTTGCAAGTCTGCAGGTAGCAGGCAAAGAAAACTCCACCAGAGATTGAGGGGATTTGGAAACTCCTTACTTCCTTATGTACTTCCTTAGTTCTGCTTTCATCTGTACATGAGTCACGTAGCAACACACTCAAACACAAACACACACACACACACACACTGCATGTCAGGGACTGTTAGCTTCTTTTAGTTACGGGGATATTTGTAGAATAAAGTGTCGTTTATTTTGTACTTTCCGCTTTATAGCAAATAAAGCCTGAAACTATAAAACTGAAGCCAGGCTAATGATCTACCGCTGCGTAATTCCCGTCCACATAAGAGACCGTGCATAATTTAAAAAGGAATTGATCTATAAATAAAGATGAAAGCCTGCTTGAAAAGAAACAGAAAAAAAAATGCAATCGTGATTTGCTTTTAAACCGTGAATTCTAATATATATAAAAAAACATTTTTAATCGTTGCTTGTTTCAATGCTAAACTAAACCGTGTGGGTGTGTAATTAGCAAACTTAATTAATCCCTCATTTAAGCCTTTCATTCATATTTTATGACTTCATCTGGGCCTTAAATCAGCACTCAGGCAACAAGGTTATGCTGAATGGTGACTATATATTTTCCCCAGCTTCCCATTGTTTGAGTGATGCTCTAGCTTCCCTGAGGAAATGAGTCTCTGGGTGATTCTCATAATAATTACTAGAACAGAAAATATAGCTGGAAACATTTGACTAAAGTTACCGTAGTTTCGATTGGATTGAAATGCCGGCAGATTTAAGCAGAAGCATCCCCCCCCCCCCCCCCCCACACACACACATTTACTTTAATATTTTGGTACATTTTATTTTTATACCGGAGTATATTTGAAAGATAGAGTTGACATTTTTTGAGATGATTTAATAGATTCTTACAGTGTTAGATTAGAAAAACAGAAGCCACAGTTTGTCTTGGCTGCGCTTAATTATCTTTTGTGTTTAATTATGTACAAAACCCACAATATTAAACACGGGAGATAATTAGGTTTTAGAGGTGCTGTCAGGGAGCTTCTGTTTCCTTTTGATGGAGCCGGTCCGGCCGTTTCCCCCGGTCTGCAGACTTTATGCTAAGATGGGCTAATCAGCCGCTAGCTGTATATTTACAGGAACATACTGTCATGAGAGTGGCATGAGTCTCCTTCTCTAACTCTTGGACCAAAAGCAAATATTTGCTCCTGACATGTTGGAATGCTACTCATGCTCCTTAATGAATTAATTGCTGTTGATTCTGTAAAGCGAGCAATAAATCTTAACTAACTCTTTAACTACGCCCTTGAAAGAAACCTCTGCAGCACATTCCCTTCGTTTCCATCTTTACGACTGTTTCTTTACGACTAAGTTAGTCCAAGACCCATCTTCAGATTTTTTTACGTCAAGATCCATCCTGCAGTTTTTCCGCAATCCTGCTAACAGACAGACAAATGGCGTCAAAAAAACACAAGATCCTTGGCGGATGTAAACCATTATGAAGACAGAGACGCCATAAAGATCAAGGTGGAATAAAACAGTCACAAAAACAACTTGTAGTTTAAACAGGGAGTTCAAAAAGTGAGATAATGTGTGTTGCTGTAAAATTTCTGTCTCATCTACAAAGGCCGCAGACTAATAATAAGTTCTTGGTCCAGAACTGAGAGCCAATTAGTTTTACATTCAGCTGTTAAATGCACACACACACACACTCATTATTTGCTCTATGCCTGTACTTCCACCCATATTTATCAAATAATCTCATCGCCCATATGCTGCAATCCTCATTGTGACATTCGGATGAAAGTTGTGTGCACAAAAGTAGAGCGTGCATATGTATGTATACTTGGACGGAAAAGAAAGACGATGCACAGCATTTATTTTTCTACCGACACACTGTCTACATCTAACGGAGCACGTGTTTCTTCATAGGCACAGATTTTAACACAATGAAGCGCTCTATATTACTTCCAAAAATCTGCCAAGACAGCCCGATTCACCTGACGGCTGCTAATACACAGATTAGGGAGCTCTCTTAGCTCTCTAATCCTCCCTCGTAGCAGAATAAGGAAAGTGTGTGAGAACAGGTTGGCATGATAGTCGACATTCCCTGTAGGATTACACAAGGGCACCTTTAATCCTGCCTAATTTGGTTGTTAGAGTTTATGTGAAAATTTTGGTAAATAAATGATTGAATATAACGTTGGTTTTGAGTTTTATTGTGTTTAGAAGTCAACAGAATCAACACCTTTAAAAAAATAGTGTATGGTATTGAACGATGGGATGTGAGAAGTGATGTTCTATCTTTTTATTATTGGTTCTAAGTGCATAGCAGGCCGCCGTGAATCCGGCCATGAAACATTTCCACCTTTGAGCAAAAGGGGGAGCAGTATGCACCTGTAAAACACGCCATCCCTGTGTTCAGACATCCACAGGAGACACTGGAGACTTTAAATCGACGCCGTCCTGCTTTAAAAGCGCAGTTCGGCATCTCCCCTGAAAGTCTCGATTGGAATTCCTGAAGAGCAGTGACCTGTTCCTTTATCCTCCTTTGTGTATTTTCACACCAGCCAAAGAGGTCAACGGTAAAACTCACACGTGACTGCATGACGAGCAGAATCCCCAGAACGTGTTGTGTGTCAAGTGGCGTGCACTTTACACGCCAAGCTGCCCGCGGTTTCCCCCTCGTCCAATGGAGCAGAGATTTCACTGGCCATTAAAGTCTTTGACCATTCCTCAGGAGTGGTCATGATTAAATATTAATATATCTGTGTTATTTATTCATATCCCTGGGGAAGTGTCTTATCTTTTGTTTGTGTGCACTTGTCAATAAAGTGGACATGACCTAATTGAATATATATATATATATAAATGGATGTTTCTTTGTTTTTTTGGCCACAAAGAGTTCAAGCCAGACAAATCTGTGAACCGTAGCCTGAACAGTGATTTGTCTCACGCTTTTATTGTGTCAGGGTTAAAATATTTCCTTGGTATTTAAGACATGAGTCATTTAATCTCACAATAATAGCCCCACAGACACACTGGTTTAAACAGTCTACCTTTCTCAGGGCTCGACCCATAAAGGCCACACCTGCTACACGTCAATGTACCTGAGCGTTTACGCCTCACACCTGCAGCAAAGGTAGACGCATCACTAGGGAGTAACTCAAGCACGCCACGACTCCACACCCACACGCACACGCTATCTATTCCTGTACGATCCTGACTGACTTTTCCTACCTGTGTCGGGGGCAAAAGAGACGGTATAAAAAGTCAGACAGGTACACGCCTGCTTCTAAATAAACGAATACAAGCACCTCTGTGAGTCAACAAGGCACAAGTCTATTACAGGGTCAAAAAAGCTCGCGCTGAATGTGACACGACGGGGAGTTTAAATATTCAACAGCGCGTCCTGCCTATAGATATACATGGGAGTAAATTGAAACTCTTATTTCTCCTTTCAAATATCAAAGCCCATTCACCACGAGGCCGAAGCCTCATTTCAATGCATCCAGGCCAACGAACGTAATGCTAGCCACCTGGCACACACGGCAACCTGCCCCGGTGGCTCTTTGTTATAGCGCGCATGTGACGAGGGGACAATGGCGCGCCGGACAATAGGCCACTTATTGAGTGGCTGGCAGAGAGTGGGATACGTCCCAGATCGCGTGTCGCTCTGCAGCCTGGCGTTCCCCCCACGGCCCACGATCGGTGTCTGCGTGGTCGCTGCCTCCTGAGAGCGAGACGTAAAGGTGCTTGTTGCCATACTGAAAATCTGGGCGAGGTCACAGAGGTCAAAGTGAAGAGGGGAGGAGTTAACGTGAGTATTTATACTCTATGTATAAAATGTAAACATTACAAATGTAAAAAAAAATATCTCATGTGATTTAAGTGGCTAAAAGCTAATTAGCAATGATCAAATTACATCGTGAATAAACAAAGAGCGTTAACCTAATCTCTAGTGCAACTATTTTCATTATTGCTATCGGAGGCCGAGGTTTACCGCCTTGTCACCCTCAGCTGACCGTCGGTCAGTGTCTTCAGCCGACTCTGTCTCAAATGCCTGCCAGGACCTTCTGGCTGGCTGAAAACAGCTCTCCAAGTAAAAGGCTTCGCTTGCAGCGATAGATATAAAGAGGCTATGGCATGCTCACCATGTCATATGAACCTCAGGAATGGGGGGAGGGGGGGTTGAAGTTACATCAGCGAATATATCTCCATGCCTCTCATAATCATCCAGCTGATCTTTGATTATAATTAATTTGATTTTCACTGTCAAATACTGCTGAGTGGTTGCGACACACTCTATGCTCCATTTTGTACTTCGTTTGCTTGAAGGTTACCTCATAAATCTGCACTGTAAAACGATTCACTATGAATTACAGCCACTGGCAGCAGCTTTGCCACCAATGTACTGTTTTTTTGTTTTTTGTTTACAGTAAATTACTGTAATTTTGGAAAAACAGGACAGAAATAGAATAAATATACAGTGCATCCTTAAAAAGTCGTAGTCCTGCCAGTAGATTAGTAATGTTTACAGAATATAAAAATAATCTACACTATCTGTCTCATATTTATTGATAATATTACAGTAGTAATATTTAGGATAGCAGAAACCAACAGCAGTATTTGACCCCGTGGGCTTTCCAGGGCTATAATAAACGACTATTGTGTAGAAATAATATAATATTAATATTACAGTACTGATATCCTCTGACAACAATAAGGGTTCGTTCTATTCTAACATTGGAGGAAAAAAATATGCTGCTTCATATCACACAGGATGGTTTAAACTTTAAACTTATTTAATTATTCAGGTGCTTTTTCCATTTTTATTACCACATACTTTATGAATATAATGTATATCCACACACAATCAAGCCAATGACGCGTCCTGGACTGTCCGTGACCTTCCCTTGTAATTCCATCTCTGTGCGCTCCGCTCCTCTCATATCTTTGCATGAGTAGCTTACAAACTGCTCCATTTTTTTTTTTAAACTTCTCTCTCCCTCTCTGCTGAAGGTGGGGGCAGAGAGAGAGGGAGAGGGAGAGAGAGAGAGAGAGACAGAGACAGAGAGAGAGCGAGAGAGCGCTATTAGCTGTGCGCTGCGAACATCATTGGAGGGGAGACGCTTTCCACCGCCAGCGCCGGAGCAGCAGAGCAGGGGAGCCCTGGCAACAAGGAGACGCAGGAACTCCAGCGCGCAGTAAGTCACGCCGGTAACTCTTCCCTTTGGGCGACCTGTCATGGCTGTCATTGCGGAGGGGCGGCCCGGTGGAACCGGGCAGGGTGCCGCTGACGCTACTTCTAAGCCTCGGAGGAAACGTTCACTTCGCCCTCTGACCTATTTTTAAGTGTGCGTAAAGGGACAGGTTCGGGCCGGGTTCGGGTGTCGGTGCTTGTCATTTCGAGGCGTGAACGCAAAAGTCGTGTTTTAAGTGGGTCGGGAGGAGAGCGCGGAGGTTCCGGCCGGAGTCCGCCCGAGCGAGGAGCGCGTCCGCCCGGCCAGCTGGGGTTTGTCGCGCACGGGCGGCCGCGCTCCCTCTAACTGCGCCACTCGACCTCGAGCTAGAAGCGTGCGCTCTACGCGCACGGTTTCACTTGTTAACATTGACGCGCGTGCCGTGCGCGTCTTCTTTTCAACTCCTCTCTCGGTGACGAGAGCTGTCAGAGGCGAGCGGCGCCTTTTTTTTGTGTGTGTTTTAAATCTACGTTTCAACCATCGCGGAAGTGCTGCGCGTAAAGAGACGCAACTCGGCGCAGCCCGCACGATCCGAACAATATCCGCTCTGCACGGCCCGGTCGTTGATTGGAAATATTGATTAGTGCGTTACTACAGCTGGGTTGTAAAGGATCACCGGGACGACCCGTGATGACGTCATTCATCCGAGCTTGGGCCATTATATAACGGGACTGTGTTAGCCGGCTCTGCTTTTTATTTACTTTTGTTTACGCCTCGGAGTCGCGTTCGGGGCTCGGTTCTGCGTCACATGATGGAATTTTAATGTGGAATCCAAATGGATGAAGACGCACAGCTGCGCGCGCGCGCGCGTCTCTCCCCCTTTTCTCTGATGGCGTTTGTGCAAAAAAAAAAAAAAAAAAGTCGAGCAGGACTTGTTGATTTCTTTCCATGTTCGAAACATGTCCTTTCCTGAGCCCCCCCCCCCCCCCCCTAAAGCAATGAATGAAATAGTCCCTAAAGCATGCAGAACCATGACAGACACACAACAACACTTTTACATTCAGGTGGCGACTGTAGCACCCGCAGCACACCTTCCATCTGCCACTCACTTTCAAGTCGTAATGAGGGGCAATTAGGAGCCGCCGCGTCCTCATCACAAGCCATTTAACCGAGCCCGGGCTCATTTGTCTCGAGTCACGCATGCGCGCACATGAAATACGCGCGACTGCCAAAATCACAGACATCCTCTCTGGAGTCTGCTGCCAGCGTGCAGGGAAGGGAGGAAGGCCGTGTGCCCTAGGATGTTAGTGAGGATGGAATATTTCGTATTCCAGCGATGCGGCACAGAGATGACATTGATACTTCCACCTGCAAGCAGCTGAAGCATTTGTGATGATATTAGTTTGGGGGGGGGGGGGGCATTTGCCCCCAGAATAAAACAGGTCAGACGCAAAAGCTATATCTCTATATCCTCCTGGGACCCAGCTTTGGGTTAGCATGTGCCAGGTCTGGCCTGAAGGTGACGCAGCAATGCACACAAACAAATGATAGGAGGAGCCACAACATTCAGCGGATCGATGAGAGCCCCCGTGCCGCCGGTTCCGTTCTCTCCTCCATCTCTCTGTCCGGTAATTTTTATCCCGTTGTCGCGCACAAGCGTCACGGAGGACGGTGGAAATGATGTCACCTCCTATTAGCTGCATGTGGGGGGGGGGGGGGGGGGGGAGATCAAGTCGATGGAGACGACTGGTTGAACCGTTGAACTCTCTGTGGTCTTTTTTTTTTAAAAACTGGATAATGCAATCAATGCGTTTATTAGACAGTCAGAGGCCTGTGTTGTTCAGGAATTAGTCATTGTAGAACTACGCTGTGTAGTTTCGCCGTCTTGTTCCCGTGCGTAGCATCTTAACTTGAAATGACTGCCTGATCAATATCGTCTTAGATAATCCCAGTGTTTGAATGACGGAGAGAAAGAGAAGGGAGCCAACAAGGCACTCCATAACCACCTGGGGAAAAAAAGGGAAGCTGCTTTTAAGTGTGTGCATTTTGAAAGGAGCACTTTTGTGGGCGAAAAAACAAGCTTTCAGGCTAAACGTTTGAGCTAATGCATCGATTTAGATCCGAGCTCCTCGTCGTCATCGGAGCTTCATCTTAAACTCCAACTGGAACGATCGTTCCTGAGCCCGAGCTGTGCATTAAACGTGATGCCCCACGCACGGCGTTCCTTTGATCTCCCTTGCCTTGATTCATATTTGATGACGCTCCGAGCAGAGCCCGGCCGAGAGGAAAAGGTTGTGAGCGTTAGCCTTTTGAGGGCCGAGCTGATGACAGACTCTTTATTTTATACCCAATTGTGGCTGGAGATGCTTCCCTTGTCTTTAGTGGTAAGCAGTGCGACATAAAGGTTGGGGGGGTGTTATTCTGGTTTTGTTGCTGGAATTATTCCTCATTCAACCTCAACATCTGCTCTTTTCCTTTCTCTTCCGGCCTCTTTATGGTTATTAGAGGCGGTTGGGGATTTGCAGTGGAGTTGACACTGACTGGCAGTCAGGCGGCTCCTGCAGACTCCTCTGCTTCCCTTCAGCGCTCCTGGCCCGAGACAAGGATAAGCCGAGAAACCTGGGATGCAGCCAGACAGATAGTAATGAACAGCGGAGATGAAAGAGGAATGCTTTGAATCGGGATCATGAGCGTATATTGGCTCACAAACGTTGTGATTTCCATTACCCGATGATTTGTGTCACACTCGAGAGTTTCAGAGCATTTTTATGGCGACACAAAGCTTTCATTTGAGGCTAATGTAAATGAACTCGACGGATTACGGCGGGTATTTCAAGTAATGTGTATTCCACGTAGACGCAAATGTAGCAAAGACTCTCGCGCTTTATTCTCTCTACTCTTAATAATGAAAGAACTCTTCCTCACATTCAGGAAGAGGTACGTCTTGGTTCAAAGTTTCTTTGAGGCCCCCAGACCCTCGGCTGTAAGGTGGGGCGTGTTTGAGTACCGACAATGGCTTACGCCTGTGCCAGGAGGATATGCATCCAGAGAGAGGAATTCAATAACAGGAAAATGGCCAGTGATAAAAGAAAAAAAAAAAAAAAAAATCCCTGGAATACCAAAGCCCACCCTTCTCAAAAGTTGTTGTCGTTGGCACAAGTTTCCACTACTACTGTTTACTCCTTCGGGTGTTGGTGCCAAGCACAGTGCAACCTCGAGCCTCCCGTTTCATTGATGTTTCCCGATGTGGCGTAGGCAGTGAAGTCCCGAATTCCAAGTCTATCCAAGGCCAATTGTTGTCGCCGTCCCCCTTCTGTAAGAAA
Organism: Brachionichthys hirsutus; assembly: GCF_040956055.1. Taxonomy (NCBI): domain Eukaryota; kingdom Metazoa; phylum Chordata; class Actinopteri; order Lophiiformes; family Brachionichthyidae; genus Brachionichthys; species Brachionichthys hirsutus. The sequence continues at coordinate 2,521,241 of NC_090909.1, read as the reverse complement.
GCATCGGACCCGGGTCACCATCTGTTCAGGGGCACGCGTGGGTGGGCGCTGGAGAACAGGTCCAGACAAGCTTGTGCAATCAAAACCTTAGAGGGTACACAAAACAGTCTGTAAGGCTGAAACTATTTCCTCCCTGACTGAGTGGTGGCGTTTTGGCTCGCTCTGACTTCTCTGTGTGTCCGGCTGACTGGTCGTTACGTTTTGGCCAGTTCATCAACTTTACTGGATTCCTGGAAAGATGGATGTCAGCGGATCGGCCTCTGCCGACTAGACTTCGGCCCGGACACTTGGCCGCACTCTAGTTTGCTCTCTGGACTCTCATCTGGCCGACTGGCTCCGTTGGCCGCCTGACTGACGGCTGTTATTTCTGGCCCTTCGTTCTGCTCATGACTTTGGAACAAGGGGCATTTGGCTAGGACAGTTAGCAAGGTGAGCTAAGACACTGCCAGGAGAGATAAGACATAATGAGTCAGGATGTTCCCTGCTGCCCCAGGAGTCCTTCGACAATTACGGTATCGGAACCTTTAGAGAGCATCTCTCTCGTTTGCTGTGCTCACGCTCCTAATCTAGAATCTCTGGTCGCGTTATCTTCCCGCAAAATTCCTCCTGCTACCAGGAGGCCCCAGCCCAGTGGCTTCCTTTTAAAGCTAGCAGGATTGCATACATTGTTGGTCAATTAATTGGAGCTGTAAATCACACAAGACACATTCCGAAATATCGGTGTTGCTCCTCCCGCTCTGATTGCAGTGAGAGAACAGTGAAAGACAAATATGGCGGTATGTACCCAGTGGAATTCGTTTTTACAGTCTTGCGCATGCTGCTGCTGATACTTTTGCGCCTTCACAGTTTTAAGAGGTGAAAATAGTCAAGAAAGAAACGCCTGCCTGCCCGAATCTCACATTTCAGCCTCACGCAGGCTTGTACAAGAGATCCTGAGCAGATTTTCAGGCTCTCAGAGGAGCTCGGCTTCGGTGCAGCTGCGCCTATGCTGGTGGACACACCCATCGCAGGGGCTTGCCCAGGGAAAATACCTGCGGTAGGAGAAGAAAGTTGACCTCATGGGGAAATTACTAGGCATTTTCATCAGACCAAATAATTTGTACATTCCATAACTTTAAGAGCTCTTACGGGAACTCTCAAACTTCAGATCTCAGTAAATCAAATTGTTGATCTAAGGCGATTTTGGGATCATCATCGTCATGAAAATAAATGTTTACGCCTCACCTCGGAAGAAGCGGAAGGTCTAATCTGCAAACTCGTACAAGAATGAAGTTTATTTCTCTCACACGTCTGACTGAGAACCCGGTGACCTCCCATGTCAATCACAAGGAAGCCCCGCCCTTAATTCTATCCTGCTTTGCTGTCTATGTTATTCTAAATGTGACCATAAGATACTAAATAAGCATTATAATATAGGAAAGAAGATTTAAGACTATTGACACAGCGCTTAATCTCATTGATAAAATGTTTTCTGAAGTAATAATAGAATAATTTCCTCTTTAACTCTCATACATCTGAAACCAATGGCCCCCTGCTGGCCATTAGGGAGACTGCACTTTGCTTTACTCTTCAATCCTAAAAACAAAACCATCCTCTATTCATACGGTTAATTTGCTATTTGTCAAGCCTATCACAGTCGGATAGAGCCCTTTAAAACTCCGTATGTTTTCTTCCTTGCGAGGTTTTAATTCTGATGTTAACTTATTCCCAGCGGAAGGCCCAAGCTTTCTGCCTCCATGCCGTTTCCATTTTGTTAACAGTGTGGGCAATGCAAAGTGCTGGAGGATGACTCTGATAACGATTGAGGCCAATGCAATATAAATTAAGTGGACTTAACTTTGCTTCTGTGCTCTTTGATATTTTTCTCTGTTAAGTTTCGCAGCGCTGCCACGTGGATTTAGAGACGGTGCGAGTTTCCATGCTGCTTCTCTGAGACAATGTGTGACCGCTGATGCATTTCCAGTATTTCCCACTCCGCCTGAAGACGTTCAGCACCGAGCCAGCTTGTGAATGAATGAACCGCACCTCCGCCTGCCTGTCAGATATGTAGCATTAACCGCTAACCTAAAAGAAAAAAGAGCTCCCTGGCTCATATCAGACCTCTCACCACAAATTACCCTCAAAACCCAACTATAGATATTGTGCACCGGGAGAACCCGCCCTCTCCATCCTCCTCATTCACCCCGGTGCTGTCGTTTTTGACCCGAGTGCCCGGTCAGGCTGGTTTAACTATACATAACATGCCATTAGCTCTGCTTGTGATTCCCCCCCCCGCACTACCTCTGGTGTTGTTGCCTGAGGCGGGCAGCTGAGTGCATTTTTAACCTGCTGCAAAAAGGATGGGGGGGGTAGGAGGTGGAGGTGAGCGTGCGGAGGTAGCACAACCCTTTAAGGCTGCGCTTCATGGGTACCATTTACGCTTAAAGCAAACAGACTGGGGATGGGAAAGAAAATGTGTGCGTGCATGTAGGTCACAGGTTAGCATCATCCTAAATCTGTGCCGTTTCAAGACAGGAAGCCGAAGCGCACGTGTCACGTGTGTAGCAGATTTCACGTCAGATATGTGCGGTATATAGAGCGTAATCTAGCTGATTGGAGGTCCGGCTTACAGATTGCATACGCTGACTTCTCTTGAATGATCAGATATGATGCTATAAATGTGTTCTTTATGCCAGAGACACAAGAATAGTACTGACTGGTACTAAAACACATCAGATAAAAGGGTTAACCATTATTTGGAAGTGCTTTCTACAGCATGAATTGAAAATTCGGAGGTAATGGAAAGCAGATGTGAACACAGCGATTATTTTAAGGACCTTTTTGGGTGGTTTCTGGGTTTGACTAACATGCTATGCTAATTAATTCAATTTAATGCTATTCAGCTCTCATTGTTCGTCATAAATAGATGCAAACAAATCATGTTTAACTCTTCGACCCGTTGGCAAAAGCTCAAAGGATCGTGACCTCATTTGTCCTCGGCACCTCGCTGCATAGTAGATGTTTTCATCACACACAAAGCACAACGGAGTTCAGATGAGGCGTCGCCTGCCGGCATGAGTCAGCCGACACGTCGTGCAAATCGGTTAGTACTAGTGAGAGCTTGTGTTTTTATTTTTACTTTAGTCCTATTCAAATGCGAATAATGCTGAGGAAGAAGCTCGCATGATCCGGGTCGGTTTTTCCTAGTTACACGCTGCCTTTCTTTGTAGTTTAGGTGCATAAGAAAATACAGTGCGCGAGGGCTTGCAGCGGATTGTAGTTCATAAAAATGTAAGCTAGGCATGAACAAGCGTATTGAATTGTGTACTTAAGTGTGACTAAGTTTCACTTTGAATCTGCTGACTTGCAACAAGTCCAGGCTTTATCAGCATGACCTGCAGGCTGCCTGTATTTCATAAAAGCTTCTCTACTAAGTGATCGTTTGCAGTGTCACTCCCGCTGTTTCTGCTTGTGCAGTGGGGATTTTGTAAATGGAAGCACCCATTTTGAGCTGAAACGGGACAAATCCACAAAGACTCACTTTGCAAACAAATTTTCTTTCACTCCCCAAACACAAGCGAGAAGCTGGAGACTAACCTCCGCAGCAAACACCCTGTGATCGGCTTCTGGGAAACTTTGCACAAGGCTGCTAAGAAGCTACTGAATTTGCAGGTTTGTGTTTGAACCTTTTTTGCAAAGGTTTTTTTCTCTGACTGCGTTTGCCAGAAACACGACTCATGATTAGAGTCCGCCAATTTGCTCCTTTCCCTCTAGTTCAGCTCCAGAGAGGAGATTTGTGGGGTTTATATTGTTGTTTACTTGTAATCTTTTAAAACTGAGGCGCAGTTTCATAATGCCTGGTAAAAGTAGTCCTTTCTTTTTTCTTTTTGTGAAACCAATGAGATGCAAAAAAGACAATTTTGACCAGATGCGGCTGATCTAGACTCGTTTTATCTAAGATTCACCTTCGGCTGTGTGCACATCCATTTGTACTAGGGTGTAAACATAATTTCATTGTGTGTGCTTGACAAAAATAAAGTTTTTTTTTCTTTCTTTCATTCTGTTATATTTACAAAAGATGTGACCTAGTTTTCATTCTGATATTACACTTTGTTTTTGTCATGCAAATGCGGTTTATTTTGCATGAAGGAAGTGTTGGAAAATATCCATTTATCAAAGGTGACGAAAGGTGATCAGTCAGCAGTTATCTTAAGGCCGTTTTATGTCATTCATTAATGCGACACAAACCTTTCAACCAGCATATATTTGCTTTATCCTGTCAACTATGGACGGAGAAACTGTTGACGGGAGCCTCCTTTCTGTTAGGTGTCAATTTAAAACATTGGTTTGCTTGACCAGGTGATGTTTGCGCTTCAGAGTACCGGGAAAGCCGAGTCTAACCTGACGTCTGTGCTCCTGCGGCTGCAGTTTATAAGCAGCATTTCTTTCTTTTTGCACTGATCTGACTGCAATAAAGCCTTTTTGGTTCCCCAGTTCTTCATTATCGGTTCTTTAATTCTAATCTGGAAAGCTTTGTGTGGAGATACTTCTGAAATTATGTGTGATACTATTCACTGAAAGTGGATTAAAAATGCTGCGCCTCCAAAAAGCTGACGCAGCACATGTAATTCACAGAGATTTCATGGATCCTATTAACATGCGTTTAGCATGAGGGTTTAGTCTGAGCGGCTTTTCACCCCCCCCCCCTCCCTCGTTTCGGATTGACATCTGTGTGCGACAAAGAATGATGTCATGAAATAATGTCAAGAGCAAAGTCTAGAAATGAAATCTATTATAACTGGTGTCTTCTGTTTTCTGTGACGACATGAGGCGTGTGTGCTACTGAACGTAGAGCTGGATGGAGTTGTGCGTGTGTGTGTGTGTGTGTGTTATGAACTGCAGTAATATCACTGGAGCTTAGTACTGTGCGCCTGCCCCACTTTCAGGCTTTTAATCATGTATAGACACTCAGGGCATTCCTCTCTCTCTCGCTCTCTCTGTGTGTGTGTGTGTGCTAATCCATGAGTGTGAGAGAGGACTTTAGTACAGCATGTGTCAGAGGAGAATTGCACTTCCTAGCCAGAGATGTGTATTTGAGAGTGAGTCATTGCATTCGTCTTCTCTTATGCGTGGACAGTAGAAACCGGCAGAATAAAGTAGAAACCGGTAGAATCGGTCTCCACGTGTCCTCGTTTAAACTTTGGGCGTCCGACCGCTTTGCTGGCAGCGATTCATTGGCGTGAACTTTGTAAATGGGACATCAATAGTAAGGCAAAGACCGGCAGAATGCTAAATGTGATATCTGGATGAATGATGCATCTGTTGAGGACGCTTTTTATATTAAACACAGACCATTTGCTTTGAGGTCGTATACGGATAAAACTTATTTAATTGGTGAAAGCTACGAGATGGAGGAGCAAGCGCTACTGGAAGAAACTGCTCAAGTAATATATGTATTATTGATTTCTAATAATAAAAATACAGAAGGTTTTATTCCCACGGGAAGCAGGAAAAGGTTAACGTACTGAAATCCTCTTCGTTCCTGACTTGGCAGATAGCGGTTGAAATCTTTATCGAGGTAATGGGACGCCATATTTAGGGATGGGGGGTGTATTATTTGTGTTATGTGGGGAGCTCAAGCACATCCTGCTCATTGGAGTGTGTGTGCGTGTGTGTTTGTGTATGTAACAGTTGAAGGACAACAACACAACAAAATAACAACGTGGACGAGAGGTCTAGAAGTCTAAATCTGGAATGATGCACAAAACATGACAATGTTTTTAACAATTAATCAATTAACGATGAATCATCAACATTCCTATTATGCACATTGCACACACATTAACATGCACACATACAATAACGCACACGCACAGCATTAGCAGTCAAGGTTAAACAAATATAACTGGACCATATTTGGGTTAAGAGCAGTGCAGCATGTTGGAATGGAGCCTGACACGCACACACACACACACACACACACACACACACACCTGTCAGTGTTGGCGTCGGTTCAGCCCTCTTTCCTGCAGTCTCCCCCTTCCTTCATCCTCTATCTTGGGTGGTCAAACCTTCTAGCAGGAACTCAAGGGACAGCTGGTGGAACAGTGTGACCACCTGCACTGTGTGTGTGTGTGTGTGTGTGTGTGTGTGTGAGCACCTGTGCTGTCAGCAGGAAGCTTCATGGCGTTAGCTGTTTTGTATCTACGGTCACATTTTAGCTCCTCCCTTCAGCATTAAAAAATATCCACGATCAATGCAATTACGATAACAAAAGTGCTGATCGCTCGCTCGATCGGCTTTTTATGAAAGCCGATCAAATGGTATAAATCAATCTTCACTGACATTGAATTTGACTTCCTCTTTGACCTTTCAGGAACGTCTTCCAGGTCTTGAGACGTTTGAGACGTTTCTTTGGGCTCTTTGTATTAATTTTAAAATGATTAAAATCGATTACTTTAAGCTCTCAAAAATAAACGCTGCTGAGTTCAGTGCGAGACAGAAAAGAATTCAGGTTGACAGGAACGTGAAAGTCGTTTGAGTAAGCCGGGACTAGAATGCTCTTAGAGCTGTAATACGGCAGCAGAACATCCTTAATCCCACCATTATACCTGCCGCCTGCAGATTACCGACGGGGCACCAGGCCTGCCCCGGCCTCGTACACTTAAAACATCCCAAAAAATGTATAATTGTATATCGATAATTTCACCTTCTGTCATCTTCCCCGCACATGTTGTGTTCTTGTGTGTGTCTGCATGAGAGAGAAAGGCACTTCAAAGGCAGTAGATTATTACTATGCGTGCGTGGGCTGCACGCATGTCTTTGGAAAAATGAGTGTTTGGATAAATGTAAGACATTTTGTGCGTGCTTGTGTTGCGTTTTGTGTTGTGTGTCTTCCCCGCAGGCCCCCCGCTCCCAGCTTATTCCCCTTATCCCAGTGTTTGGGTATTAGGGGGGGGGGGCGATCAAAGCAGGGCTCCCAGCGACTCCAGGCCCTCGGAATGTTGAGTGACTCCCTGAGGAGCTCGGCGTTCATGTATGCCGTCGGTCTCACTTACAGATGTTAGGTCAGGGCACTGGGATACCTTGGATACATGCAGACGTGCAGGTTTTACATTTGATCTCCGTTTCTCTGTATTTTTTTCCCCACACAATTTCTTCCCAGCTGTGCAGTGTGGAGTGTGCATGAGTGTGAGTTCTGTGTTTTTGTTTTTTTACACCTCGCTCACATCTCTGTCACATGCCACGTTGACGTTGTGCTGCGGTGCGTTACCCCGGAGAACACGAGTTGACAGAGAGGAAGGAGGAGAGCGGAGGTGTTGGGAGAGAGGAGAGGCACGAAAAAGAGGAAGAAATGAGAGAATGTTAGCACCGCTACGGTTTTTTTTTTTAATGCACTACTTATGGCTTGTTCTGTGCTCTCAGTTGAACTTGCTAGTTTTTCATCTTGTCAATCTGTAAATGATTGTGTTGCATGATGACGTTAAACGGCTTAAATGAAGTTTAGGAGATGCTAATTCAACATCCTGCCTGTTGAGACTTATCAAATAACCCTTATCTCTGACAACCAAGCGTCTTAACACTCGTATTCATGTCCAGCCGTCTTACAAATATGCATACTGTATATTTGTTCAGCATGTGTGTTTTGGGTATAGTGTACACCTTGAGGATTATCTAACTTGACAGACGTGTTTTATGGCTGTATCTATGCATATAATTGCTAACTGCAGCAGGCGGGTTGTTAAAGCACACTGTGACGTACAGAATGTATTGAAGTCAAAAAAGGGGAAAACAGACAGCAGCACTCTTTGTCCATGCGCTAATGGTGAGTTTTGAACTGGAACCTTTGAAAGTTCTAGCTTTCATTCCCCAGAAATATAACACTTTTTCTTATTTTCTCGCTCCCCAGCAGACACACAGTTTATTTTAGCATTTTAAGTCTCTGTGTAAACACAACATTGTTATTCTTATCTGCTTTTTCATCTTGGACTCATTGTGTTTGTGTTGTTGCGTGTCCGGGTTTCACATTTGCCGACGTGCATCTTGTGTTGATGCGTTTGTGTTTGTTGTGTGCAAACAATAATACGGTGCTTTAGCAGCGGTTTCTGTCCCCGGGGGCCTTGTTGTTACATGATCAACCGACCTGATTTTGTGTTGTTCCAGGGTTAAACTCAGCTCCACCCGATGACCTTGGGATATGTCTTTGTTGCTATGGTAACAGCCTCCAGGGTACCGTAAATGAGAGGAGTGCATCGGAGGACTGCACGCAGTGTTTACCGCTCTGCTTGCGCATTACTTTAAGCAACTTGCCACAATTACTTTTTATCTTTTCAGGAACACTCTGTAACACTGACGCTACACACCTGCCTGACAAACACGGTACAATCGTCTTCCTTTCCACGCTGCTGTGCACATTTCTCCAAGCTTCTTTTGACGGCTCGATAAATAGATTTGAAGCTATTTGTGTATTTTATTTATGCAAAAGTTTTTTTTTTCCCCACTAAATCAAATGATTGCCTTTGTAGATTTGGCTCCTTCAAACTGTTCCTTTTGCGGGAGAAAAACACTGTTTTGGACTCGGTACTGCGGCTCAGACACAGAAATAGGTTTAGACAAGCACTAAGCAGGTGGCGGTGGAAGGTTGTGCGCGGCGGTTGGTGGCTGAGGGTAGTCCGTGGCATGAGAAAATGCTGAATCAAGGCATGTGGCGAGGCGAGCAGACTGGATGCAGCAGATGTCAGGCTTACAGGCAGAATCCACCAGAGATCTGAAGCACGAGGAGAAAATGAAGTGCGGGGAAAACACAGGAGATCAAGCATCAAACACTGAGACGACTGCTGAGGCTGGCGGAACAATCTGCCGGAGAGTGGAGGGAGGTTCTATTCAGAATACTCATTCAGAATACTTTATTAATTCCAAAGGGAAATTCCTGACTATCACCACATATTAAAGTTTACTCAAAGTAACTCCAGGTCATCCAAAGGTTTATTCATTTTCTGTAACCACCAAACGGATACGGGGAGAAACATGCACACTGTGGATTTGAACCCAGGACATTCTTTCTGCGAGGCAACAACAAAAAACACGATGGAACAAAAAAATGGAACACACACGCTGCAAAAGCCGTGTCTAATGGGAGTAAGAAAAGTGTAGTTACCATGCCGATAGAGTGTTGTGTGTGTGTGTGTGTGTGTGTGTGTATACATAGCTTGTGTTTATTCTGGGAAGAGAAAGCGAGAAATGATACCAACAGTCTAGGAAATAGCAGCTTCTGAATGAACAGCTTTAAATCGGTGTTAAATACGAGCCTGTCAGAGTCGGCAACAGTCACATCAAGGGGAAACTAGTTCCTGCTGCTGTAAAGACAAAGCGGAAGTAAGTCTTTCTACATGCTGATGACACCGCTGTTTTTCTGCAGGGACAGACGAGGACAGACCCGGAACGCGCCCCTCACATTGGTGCAGAGATCCGGACTGCACACCAGGAACTGTAGCTCCAGTTGGTTCTCAGCTCTCATCTCCACTGCCGAGCTACAGCCTGCTCAGGTAGGTTGGAACCCGGGAAGTAAATTTATAAATATAGGAATTCAAAAGGTAAACGAAACTGCCCGATTTACATCATGGATAAGAAAACTAGAGTGTGGTAAAACAGAGTGGGGACTTTTCATTCTTTTTGTGTAGTTCATGGGTTACGTTGCGTTGTTGCTGTCATCAGTTTCTGCAACATGCTGGTTAATGTTTAGCTGAACAGACACGCATCTCGTCTCTTCCCTCCTCATCGGATGTCACTGAGTTCATCCAAACAATTTCGGCGAGTTGAAAGGACAAGCGTGCCGGGGAGGAAGGAGCTGAACTCGAGGAGACATAATCTCGCCTGGAGGAGCTGAGACTGTCTGCTCCACAACACAATGAGGCGGTTTAGAGGCTGCTCTGTTGAAAAGGTTGACGTAAATGCCTCACATTTATCTAAACCTACTTCTTATATTAGATTTAATTCGAAATACAGCAAATAATTGGCAGATTTCATCATCATGGTTCAGGGGTTTTGGTGTCATTGTGTGTTTTATTTGGAAGGTTTTATACTTACGGTTTTATACTTGTGTTTTTACCATTATGTGTTTTGCCCTGTAGTGTCTTCTGCCCCCGATTAACATCCCGGGCATTTATTTTTGGATTTCATTTTTATTTTGTCTTTATTTGCGGCTCAGTTTCTGTTTTGCTCCTCCTTTTAACTTGAATTTGCCTCACTCTCCTTCCTCTCTCACATCCCTCTATTATTACTATCATCTCAATTCTCCTTTTTTAAACTAGTTTCATCAAAAAAAAGAATCATTTTTTATTTTCTGCCTGCTTACCAGCTGATGCATCACCTGCGCTCCTCTCACGAACCTGACAAAAATAAATAAATTGTTTTGAATCGAACAGGGAATTATTCTGCATTCTGAGAACCACAAAATAAAATCAGTTGAAGTGGAATGCTGCCGTTGCTATAAATGCATTCTGCGGCTCTTTATGTTCTTTACAGTTGCTGCCTGTTTACAAAGGAGGGATATTGAAATCAGGCTTAATAACCAGACGAACAGGAGGCGTGGGGTCTTCCCCCACAGGAGCTAATCAGTGAGTGTTTTTCTGCTCGGTTCAACCTCTGCATCCTGATAAACATGTGTGTCACACGCCTTCATCCATAGGTATCTGCGTGTGTGTGTGTGTGTGTGTGGGGGGGGGAGAATCAGTATACGAGTCACGGCCTATAATCATTTTTGTATGAGTGAAATATCGACTGGAATTCAGTCATTAGCATGGAAAAACATGCTGCTATAGGATGTCGCTAATGAGGCATACATGTGCTGGAACATTGTTTGTGTGTGTGTGCATGTGTGTGTGTGTGTGTGTGGGGGGGGGGGGGTTTCCTCTGTGATTTGCCTTGTCTCTGTGACTTAATACATTTAAGCTTTTACTCTACGTTAACATTTAAAAGGTTGTTAAAGTGGCTCTTTTAATAAGTGAAGGACGTTAAGTGTGTGTTTGTGCGTACAGTGTGTGTGTGTGTGTGTGTGTGTGTGTGAGTGTAGCCTTACACTGTGCGGTGCTTTCCTGCCTTTGGTGTGATTAATCCGCTCTCCATCCTGACTCGGAGCCGCTTTTTGCGTCTTTTCTTCTCTGTTCGCTCTTGGTTCTCTTCTGCTTTACAGCACAGAGTAATAAGTAACAATGACTGACATCATGTCTGGCTCGGCTATCGAGCCGCCTAATTGGCCGGAGCGATCTGATTGCATTAGATGTTATTCCTTCAGAGTATTCCCTGTCCTCTCCCTGCCCACGCTCGGAATGAGAGCCCTGATTGTTTGCGAAGCATATTGCTTTTGTGCGTCCTTTTGTCTCAGCTCAGGAAGAACTTGCGAGCCGGTTGTGATATTTAGTTTTTTGCTTTTGATGAAAATGGTGCACAATTAAAGCCGCGATCGCTGTCGAGGTTCGGCTTGTGTTGTTAATTGCTCTTATTGAAAATGTGTGTCTGAGGAAGCCTCAAGGATACAACGAGCGCCCCGTGGGGATAATAATACACGACTGGAATGTCTTTGGTTATTGTGTGGGTGCTCTGGGTGCTCATGCGAAAGCAATAAAGGTTGAAAAATGAAGTTGCACTTTAGATTTACCGACAGCCAAGAGAGGATTGTTTCTTCACTCGTCTTCTTTCTCTCGGAGCCGCCGCTCTAAGTGCCACCTTTTCAAGAGAGCTAAAATGATTATAGTAATGGATGCACCCCACTCCAACTTTTCTCTTGCTCTCCTTCGCAGTCGCTCCTCTGTACATTAAGTTCTATGCATTAGTGCAGCCTCAGGGATGCCCTCGCTCTCAGGGGCTTAATGCAATCACACCTCCAGTGAAAGTGCACAGGGAAGGAGAGACGAGGAAGTACAGGAGGATACGGATGAGAATTAGTGGGTGGGAGCTTCCATCAGAGAGGGCATTTACCTGGAGACGGAGTTATGCAAATGAGGCAATGTGAAGGTTCTCCTGTTGGGATCGGCATCTGTAGAGTTTCCTGCACTGATGTCATCTTTGGCAATAATGGATATCCCAATGTGCTTATCGGAACGCCACATTTAATCGGCCTGCATGTTCATCAGAGCAACAACGCGCTTTTAAAGGACGTCTGAAGGAGCTTTCACAAAGCAAATCCCCTCAACAAGCAACAAATACCTCGTATATTTCTACAGATCGTGCGCCTGGATGTTCTGAAATAGTCCGATGACGAACATTTTTCCCAGGAGGAGCTCAGTTCAGCGGCTTCAGCTGTTTCTCAGATGAATTGGTTCTGCAGTTAAATTCTTATCTAGACAAATTGAATCCAGAGCGGCTCCACGTTTCTTGCTTTCTCATGCTTCCTTCTCTTGCTCTTTCTCTCCCTCCCTCTTCGGATTGCAGCGGATTTGTTCCCATAACCTTTTCCAGGCCTGCGTGCTCGGCCGCGTGCGGTTACACATGGAAGCCTCAAACGAGGACTGCGTGCACAGGCGCGCACGTACAGTACGAGCCTTGATACGCCGACCCCAGGGACGTGTGTCGTCGCTATTTCCTGTTTGGGGCTCGGAGGAAAGGGGAAGTCACGGGGATGAAGTATGATGTAACACCAAATTAGAAGTAGTTTGAACATTTTTGATTGGACAAATAAATTTCACACTATTTAAAAATGCCATATCCTAATTAAAATGTTTACAAATAATCTGTAGTGTTTTGAGATTTGTGATTTTGAAGTGTAGTGTTGAGTGTAAAGTTGCTTGAATTATTTTTTTCCCCGTTATTGGTGTTATCTCTATTTTCAAATTACACTTCCAGGCCTCTCTCTAAACTACTTTGGATCATTTTTTTGAGAGTTTTTTTTCTGCAAGAAGAACAAAACAAAATTCTGCCCCCCCCCCCGTAAAGTTTTACATTCAGGAACGAATGTTAGGCGATGGCTGTGAGAGACAAATCCAAGATTCACTGCTACGACATGAAGCTCCAGTGACTTCCTCTTGAGGTGTGAAGTCATCTGCTAAAAACAGAAGCATTGTAGCCCCCCCCCCCCCCCCCCTGCCTGCTACAGGGATCTTGCAAGAACACACACACCAAAGCTCCTTCATGCAAACATCACAGGCTGATCATTTGGGCGTTTCGCAGCCTTTCGCCCCCGATGAGCGCGCCTCGGAGGAAGAAGTCATCCTGGTTCCTTTAAATAGACTGGAAAGCGATGCTTTTCCTCGCCATAGCAACAGTTGAGAACTGACTTGCACTAAACAGGAGGAATTTTCTGACCACCTTATTTACTGCGTGTTTTCATGCCTCCGAGTTTATTTGACTTTCAAGATGCTTTTTTTTTTTTTTCTCCGTGGCTGATTATCGTCTCCCATCTTTGTGGAAACGAAACGGCGTTCGGAGACTTCGGCTCCCGCTAAGTCGGATGATGAAGACTTCACTCGGCTGTCGAAGCTCCCGGAAGACGTCATCACGTGTGCGCGGTGAAGAATCCCTGTGTGCACACACACACACACACACACACACACACAACTGTCGGCGCACGTAATTCTGCAGTAGGACTAAGCCGAGCGCACTCAGTTACCTTCCTCTGTGCATGAACCCAGGAGCCGGGCAACTGTGGATGATGCTCTTATCTATTTGTAGCTGCAGGGAACGGACACACACACACACACACACACACCGTCACAATAGTGCGTGCACAAATACAAACACAAATAGTGTGTAGTGTCAGCCACAGCAGGGGTTGTGTCTCTCCACATGGCGGGGGCCGCCCACACGCTGCCAGCTGTTATACAATATGCATTGTATAACAGCAGAGAGCAACAGGCCCCCCCGCCTGGTGCACGGGGAAGACACGCACGCACACACACCCAGCCATTCACCGGCAGATACATTAGCCACGCAGCTAACCAGCCTGTTGGTCACCAATCACAGCATTGTGTGTGTGTGTGTGTGTCCGGGGGGGGGGGGGGGGGGGCGGCCTCGCGCCTAGCGCCTCGATCGAAACAAAGCAGGTCATGTATTCGTCACTTTTGACCTAAACGCTTCGGGTTCGACCTTGGAGAGTCTTTCTTTTCTCTTTCGCTTTCCATCCTGCTCAGATCCAAATCTCTGATGCAGGTTCCGGTTCGTCTTCTTTCTTTCTCTCGGTCTGTTCTTTAACACGCTTGTTCCGTCTCTTCTCTCCTCTATCCTTCCTTTTTCTCCCTTCACCTGCTGGCGCTTCTCTCTCTCTCTCTCTCCTTTAAGGATTAACGCAGCCGTATTGAAAAGCTCTCTTGGAGTCAACCAGAAAGCCCCTCCATTCACACGACTTCATTACAGCACCCACACACACACACACACACCTTCTGCTTCATCTCTGTGTGTGTTTCTCTTTGCACTATAAGTCTGAATGACGGCACTGTCAGCTTTGTTATTGCACTGTTTGCTCTCAAACAGTGTCTGCAGAGAGCAGCGAGACGTTTCCGACTGTAAAACCCACCGAGTGACGGATGGAAGGTTAGCCGGCGTGGACACGGCGAGGTGAAGGTCGCTGAGCTGGCGGCGGAAGGGAGGGGGAGATGGAGAGGGGAATTCGGGTTCGAGCAGATTGGACGTCTGCATTTTTATCGTCTGTTTCTGATGACGAATAAAAGCTGATGGCGTCGTCTATGAAAGGGGCGTGAAAGAATGTTTGTAAGTAGAGGAGGAGGCGAAAGAGAAAGGAGGGAAGGGATTGTAAAATAATCCTTTTTACGGGGCCTTCAGGACGCGTTTGCTTTCATGTAGGGGAAGAGAGACTGCGTAGGTGTACGTCTTGTTTATGAACGCCATAAAGTAGTCCCGCTGTTCTAGCAAAGAGATCACACGCCGCCACAGCCATAGAAATGATGCCAACCCTCACACACACACACACACGCACACACCAGTGCATCACACATTAGCAGACCTACAGCACAATAGCACAACATCCTTTAATAAACAGGTGATTAGCATCATCTTCACTGAAAGGATTCTCAAGGCCGCACTTCTCCAGAATGCGGCCTGAGGCGCAGATTAATGGCGACGGGTGAGCGGCTTTGCGACGCCAGCGGTTTTGATTTGTGGAAGAAAAGCATTAGAAACACGATTTCATTTGGGGGGGGGGGGGTTGATGTTCGAGCTGATAAGTGCTTTGCTGTCCCCCCCCCCCCCCCATTCATTCGCAGAGGCTTTTATGTTTCTGTATAAATATTTTACCGCATTGCAAAAGACTCACTTTATTGTCGTTTGCGTCCTAAATGTGAAACGCTGCTTCCACAGACACACATTTTAACTTGTGTTTTTATAGGCCGAGTTTAAGAAGGGTGCGCGCCACTTGATTCGTCCACGAGGTGGCAGCGAAGAGTCAAGTATTTTCATTTATTTTTACCTTTGGTCGTATCTCTGTTACGTCCACACCTGCAAACTTCCAGATCCTATCCAGGTCGTAAAGCTGAGCATAAATTAGCCTCTTAGCTTTTGAGGCTAACTTTGTCATTAAGTTCTTGTTGAAGGCTAGATTGATCGTAACGGTGACATCATCAGTCGTTTTTTTTTTTTTAACGTGACCTGGCTGGTCCCTGAGAGGAACGCGTGTGCGTGTTTGGAAGGTAATCTTACGACACGTGCTTGATGAAATAACATTTCCACATTGGGTTGCGGTTTCACAACAGCCCTGGTGTGACACTTGAACACACCTCAGGGTCTGTGTTGGTGCTTCTCATTCTACGGCAAGCCAGAAGGTCTAATAAGCATGATTGCTGCTTAAACAGAGCAGTTGGTTGATTAATTACCTGCCATGACAAGACAAACTGTATGTAAGAAGGATAAAATGCATATTTATGATTCGTCTCAGAGCACGAACTCTTTTTAGACACCTGAACTCAACTGGAGCGCCGCGTCGCACGTCCACTTTTACACCTCTTCATCTTCGTCGTCATACGCTTGATGCCAGAATGTGAGTATCAAGCAGCGTGGCCGCGCTTATGCAAATCTGTGTGTGTGTTTGTGTGTGTGTGTGCTCACAGTTAGAGTACTAAAAAAGGGTTAGAAGAAGAGGAATATCACACCCATTAGTGCATCTGTGTGTGTTCACCATCGGCAAGTTGTAAAACCAAGACCTCGTTTGTTCATTCTGACTCTCTTCTTCTTCTGTGGCGTGCTTATTCTTCTCTCTCTCTCTCTCTCTCTATCGGCTAATCTTCCTTCTTTTGCTTTTATTTAAATGTACTTGTGTGCCGGAGACCTAGTTAGAAACTGTCGCGTTGCATCCATAAAATGAAATGTAGGTACGTCATTCCTCGTCGTTGCTTCAACACTCCGTCAGTTGCCGAATGGAGCAGCGGACTTTAGCTGTAAAACATCCTCCGAGTGCCCATTTGGCAAGAGTGGATGTTTTCTGCACGAGTAAACCGACCCGGGTTGCTGCAGCGTCGTTCAACCTGCAAGTGTGGGGAGAGGAGGATGAGGAGAGGAGGAGAGGAGGAATATGGAGGCAAGGAGTAAATATGGAAGAATAAAAAAAGTCAACGGCACAGATTAATAAGGCATTCAAAAGTTTTATTTCCCTAGTCCGAGTCGCCAAAGTAACAGCAGATGCAAATAATATGCCCGACTTTATCGGCCGTGAGGATTGGTCATAAAGCGGGAATCACCCACTTTCACTTCTACTTCTTTGTGAGGGGAAATAACAGGGTGGGGAATTCAAATGCAACCGTTGTTGCTTTTATTTCTGTGACAATCATCTTAATTCTGAAAAGTGTGAGAAGCTTCCAACCCCTTGGGTGTGTGTGTGTGTGTGTGTGTGCGGGACAACGATGGGTGACTCACTTTGTGTCTTTAATGAATAACAAATAGAAATTGCGACGCATAAATTTGAATCAGCGGATGTTTCCGATGAAAACTAACCTGACTCAGTCGCTGCTGTTCACCAGCTAGCTACCAACAAGCAGCCGAGGTCGTGAGAATGTGGCGTTCGGTGCACGTGTTATAGCATCACGCACCGACTGGCGCGCTGCAGCTGTTCGCCCGTCGTGTCTTTAATACATTTAGTCTAATTTCTTCCTGTTTCCTGTTTTGTCATCTGTTATTTTCGCCCTCTTAGTCAGCCTCTTTCCCTTCCTTCATCTGTCAGCCTGACTTTCTAGCGTATTATTACTGCGGTTCGCAGAGCATTACTCACGCTAGAGTGTACTAGTGTGTGTGTGTACGTGTGTGTGTCCCACCAGTGCTGTAGCAGCGTCTCAGGAGTGTTGCATTAGTCTTTGAACATCTTAGAATGGAAGAGACACTTTCATTGTGCTTTGCCTCAACTTCTTCCTCGTTTCTTCTTCTACTCTTTTATTCATTCTCTCTGGTATCACCCCACCCTTTCTTTTCGCTCCCCCTCTCTCTCTCTCTCTCTCTATGTAGGGTTCAAACGTGCTCTGTTTTCATTCTGCAGCAGCGCAGTGTGTTCACGTCTATGTTTAAACACGCCTGATGTCCTCGTTGCTCGCGCAGACAGAAGACGAGTTGGGTTACCGTCGCCATTGTTACATGCCCATTGATAAAATGTGACCCCCGACACACACACACACACACACACTTATCTCGACCTCTTTGTTTGAACTTGGGCTGCTCGGAGCTTTGTGTGTTTCAGATCGTCTGGGTGTGTGTGTGTGTCAGTCTGTGCAGAGTGATGTCACTGCCTTGCAGGATATTGAAGGAGAGGATTCAATTAGCTTTTGATTCACCAACAGAATATTTAACAGAAAATCCGTTGCATATTTTTGAAAGCTGAGAGTTTTTTCTTTTCTTTTCTTTCTTTTTTTTTTTTTTTTTTACAGTTACAGAAGATTTAGGTCAAGATGTTTCTTCTCACTCCTGGAAAGGAAATGTTTAGATCTTTGTGTAAAAATGCTAAATTGACACCTCAGTCAACTAAATAAGTTCAAAATGAAACTGTAAAACCTTTGAAATGCTGTTAAAATGGAAAATAATCTACCGGTAATTGGATTTATGTCCATTGATGGGGTTTGAAGGTTTGAAGGTTATTACAGCAGAATAAACCTTTTATTCCTTTATATAATAAGCTGTTGAAGAGTTTGACCAAGAAACCGAGCCTTCTTAATCACAAACACAAACACACACACACATTTTCTCCAGGGATCAGCTGTGTCTCTGTCAGGCGTGGGGAGGGGGGGGGAAGCACATTGAGGCACAGCTGAAGACGAACTGGCAAGTCATTAGCCAATTAAAACAGTCAGCTGAGTGTGTGTGTGTGTGTGTGTGTGTGTGTGTGTGCTTGTTTGACTGCCAAAGACAGGGTTAGCACAGAAACCCTTCTCTCAGTACAGCTCCTTAACACACACGCTTGGTCACACACACACACCCATTGTCATGTGGGACATGCATGTGTGTTCATTCTCCAGGTTGTGCGTGCCTGTGTGCTCCTCCCTTCCGCTTGTTGTCTAACCTAATTTAACCTTTACCGTATCAATATTTTCTTCTCCAACGTGCCGACGCAGAACATTTTGCTCCGCTGGACTTTCGATCTGTTCTTGTGTCTGATCCATTAATTTTTGACAAGATCTTGAGAATAATCCCGCCGTCGTTTCAGCCTCGTCTAAAAGCGTCTTTTGTTTCCCATCTAGGAGCGCTTGATTCGCATAAAGTGGACGTTTAATCCGGAATAAAACGCCGTTGCCGCGCTTTACGTGGCGATGACCGGACAGCGGCGCTGTTGGTGAATAAAAAGAGTTTTGTTATGGTATTTTTATTTTCGTCATTTTTCTTGACGATATATTTCACAAAAGTTCAACCTTTTGCTCTGAAATGGGAGGAGTGAGTCTTCATTTCATATCTTCTCTGTTTATCTCCTCACTGACGAGTCAAAGAAAGGAATCAACTCGTATTCTCATGACTGCCGTCGGAGAACCTGCAGCGCAGGAAGCATCTTTGCTCCCTCTTATTACTTTCTTGGTTTTCCGATTGTCGGAAACCGGACATTGTGAAGCAGCAAATGCCTATAAATGGCTTTTGATGGGAAAGAGAAGGGAGGGAGAACGACAGAGTCTTGTAAACCTTTCTTTTATGTTTGCCTTCGCTGGATGATTTGTATTCCTGACTTGTGACCTGTGTCATTTCCTTCCTTGCGAAGAACTTCCTCGGATATTAAAAATAGCTCAGGTCAGTTACAGGAATTTCTGTCGTGGCATTGAACCTCGCACGCACGCACACACACACACACACACACACACAAAATCAAATCAAATACAGAAATTAAGCAGTTTTTATAACATTTATAAAACGAGTTTAATTTCGAAAGAATAACTCGTAAACTTTTATTAGTATCAGGTTTGATGCTTTTATTTAGTTTTCCTTTATAACAAAAGAAACCTTTAAGTTATTCTGTCGTTCTCACGGAGCCAGTGGTTTGATAGAAATGACAAATAACAGTGGGCCCAACAGGCTGCCCTGTGGATCTATTCTAAACCTTCTAACGTTTAAATATTTACTTGGTTATACCAAAAACCTCTGGAAAATAATCGACATCTAAAAGAATGAAATGCCTTCCAGGATTTTGGTTTTGACATCTAATCATTTGTAAAGATCCTCGTCTGGAAGAAACCTGTTTGGTCTCTATCCATAACTTTGGTTCTCATGGTTTTTATAGCCCTTTGCAATAATTGTGGTAAATAATTTATAATCGAGGTTAATCACACT
This sequence comes from Brachionichthys hirsutus, assembly GCF_040956055.1. NCBI lineage: Eukaryota > Metazoa > Chordata > Actinopteri > Lophiiformes > Brachionichthyidae > Brachionichthys > Brachionichthys hirsutus. Next base: position 2,501,531 of record NC_090909.1, on the reverse strand, counting down.
AATTGGTCGGTAATTGGTGCAGTCACGTTTATCTTTCCCTCCCTTGGGTTTCAGTGAACTAATTGCTTCTTTCCACGAGACTTGGCGTTTTCTAACGCTCCGCCGGGAAGCCAGCCGCGCCTGTCCATGAGTGGACTACAGTTACTGGTCATAGGACTTGGAAACATCGAGTTTGATCAACATTCTTTTCCGCTCCACTGCAGTAAAGAAGGAATTTCGTGAACGCACGCGCTCGAAACGAGCGAGTGAGAGAGAGAGAGAGAGAGAGTGTGAGTGTTCAGTCGCGCCGGTCCACTCACAGCTGTGCTGCCGAACGCCACGTTGGCGTCTCTCGATGATGATGGACGCATCCGACGCCTCTCTGAGCTCCGAGAGACGAAGACTTTTATGCTGTTAGGTCTTTCACCTGGAGGCTTGGAAGTACAACTGGAAGTCACTTTGGATACGAGTGTCTGTTGATGCCGTGTCGTCCCCACTCCACCTCGGAGGTGGGTTTTTTTTAAGACCAGCAGATCACGTTAGAATTCTCCCTAAAAGGTTCTCCAGAATGAAAGCCTCACTATCTGTCCTGCCACGGCCTCCTCCTCGCTCTCCTCCTCTTCCTCCTCCCTTTTCTGCTGCCATGTTGCAGCTTTCCATGCTGCCTCGCTGGCACTGCCCGCGTTATCCTCCCATTGAGTTTCTATCTGCCTCTTCTCCGCCACCATCTGTCTCTCTCTCTTTTTTGCCCTTCCTATCGCTCCTCTCTGCCCGCTTTACCTCCACGTCCTTCATGTTCCCTCTCTTATATCTGGCCTCGAGGTCCTCCTCCTTATTCTCTCCTTTTTAAACCCCACCAGTGACGCCCCCCTGTCCCATTGTCACGTCTCGCTCCCGCTTTAACTCGCCATTACGCACAGACTGGCGTTGCCATGCATCACGCGTAAATGTGTGTGGAGTGATTTGTTCATTTTATGGAGCGAGCAAACAAAAGCATCCACATGCTGTAATTGCCCTTTCTGTTTTCCTTAGGCTGCAATAAAACACTTCCCCACAGCTGGACACACACACACACACACACACACAACTGTTTCTTTGTATGTATGAAGTGGGTCAGTAGGATGCTGGACATCACACACCTTCATCCGACGAACAGCCAGAGAAGACGTCTCCCCGTATTCCCATAATACCCCCATCATTCCAGCACTGCCTGCTTAATTAGTCCCACAGAGCGCGTCCTCCCCGTCCACAATCAGCCAGCCCGTGTGTGTGTGTGTGGGCGTGCGTCTGCTTGAGTCAGCTTGTTGCGCTGTTTAACCGTCTTTAAAGACGCACTGGAGATTCTTTCCTCCTCTCACGTTGACGGCAGCTTTTTTTTTTTTTTTTTGTTGCATTGCTGTTTTTAAAGTTAATGAAACACTTTTCGGGAGGCGGTGGCGGCGGATGAGGCGGAAGAGCAAAAATGTCAAAGTGAGAGCGGCAGATGGACGTACGGAGGGAAGGTTTGGGCCGGAACGCTTGTTGATGAATGCTCGATATTTTCTGGCTTAAAGGTGGTGCCTATGCCGTGATGAATGTCTTCGGGCGGGGCTCACCCTCGCCAGTTCATCACCAGTAAATATCACCGTAGGGGCAGATCAAATCTCAACATGGCTGTTTGGAATGGGCCTCCGCGTCGCCCCTTAACGACAGCCACACGGCGGCAGACAGAGGTCACCTCCTCCTCGGGTCTCAGGCGTCTCGCCAAATCAGACGGAAGCTCATTTCAGACTTTACCTGTTTTTTTGACTGAAGATTTGTTTCCATCCACCAGAGGAAGCCTCTGAGAGAACCCCGCTGCATCCTGGGACCGTCTGGAACCCTCTCCATGGGCCGCACCACCTGCTCACACGCCTAGGAGGGGTCCGGAGGGGGGCTGCGTCGAATGAGGTGAGATTGTCTCTTCCGATAACGGACGCCACGCCGCCCGGACCAGCCACGGTGCCGATGCGCTTCAAGTGAAGTGCATTTGATTTTAATACGACTAAAAGCGGCTGCTCGTCACACGCGCAGCTCGCAGTGCCCGAGCCGAGGTTTGACACGGCGGCGCTTTCAGATGCGCGGCGTTGAAATTGGCTTTTTTTTACTCTCCTAATCCTCCTCTGAGAAATATAATGAGTTTGCTCAAGCCCATTTGGCGCGTGATCCCTCCGTATAAAGGTTAAACCACAGCCAGAGATAAAGAGGGCGTCCCTCTGATCCTGAACCAACTTCAAGTAGTCTCCCTCGCCTGTCACCGGGATCGGAGGAGCGGCGTTCCATTAAAGACAGGTCGAGCGGCCGCGTGTTTGTTTATCAGCTGGAGCCGGTCAGTGAGGAGTCTTCCTGTGAGAATGAAGCCTTTACTGGCGGTGCTGAAGGTGGGAAAAACACCCGAGAGGATTGAGGGGGGGGGGGTTATTGTAGTGTTTCCCTTTGCTTGTGTGTGTGTGTGTTGGGGCTTCTAATTCCCAGGAGGCCACTTTGGATGCGAATCCATTGGTGGATCACTTTGGATGGCGCCGCCTCTTTTCCAGTTCACGCATACAGGCAAACGTTGAAGCAAAGTTCTCCTCCATACATGAGTGTTGTTTTCCGCTCGCTTGTTTCCCTGAGGAACACCCAGTGTGTGTTCACCGCTGTCATGGGTGACGCGCAACAAACTCTAGCCGTCCCCGCACGAAACCGTTTGCACGGAAATGAGTTACGCGAGTGCGGGGAAAGCAATTTGGTCGGTTGAGTCTCGAGGACTTTAGCTAATAATAAGCATCGCAAATGTATGTGATGCTTATTATTTCCACGCCTTTTGAAGAAGGAACTGTTGAGATGCGTGCCGTTAAAACACACTTGGTTGTTTGAGTGTCGAGAGAGAGAGAGAGGGAGAGAGAGAGAGAGCGAGAGGGGACTCTCCTTTACTCCACAGGGAGCTAAAGGTACTGCGTTTTGTTACCTCATACTTGTACTATGCGTAATGACAATGAAGTCTAACCTAAATGTTTGGAGAGTCCCGGAGTTCCTCTGCTATGATAGATGCCATGCTCGCTCTCTCGCTCTCTCTCTCTCTCTTTCTCTCTCTCCTATATATAATTTGTCTACTATTTCAGTTTCCAGCGAGGCTTTGCTTTCCGATCTAACGCGTGCTGCCGTTTGCTCATCGCACCAGAAAAAGTCGCCGTTTTCAGCGTCTTCTGAGATTCAAAATTAGCTTTATTGCCATGGCGACGCGTACAATGTGTACAACTTAAGTGTCACGGTTCACAAACATTCCTCTCTCTTCCCGTCTCTGTCATCCCGGATGATTAGAGGGTGTAATGCTATTAATTCCCTCCTCCATACTATCACACTCGTTCTTGCGTGTGTGTGCGTGTGTGTGCGTGTGCGTGTGTGTGTGTGTGTGTGTGTGTGAGACGGTGCTATTCTTGGCTTGTTGGGGAAGTCTTGGCTCTCTGGCATGTGGGAATAGTTCTGTTGGCAGTCCTGAACCGAGGCTTTCCTTTACGCCGTCCTCTTGAATCGCTCACACATTAACGCCCGAACTTCAGCAGCGTTTCTGCTGCTGAAGTATTTCTCCGTTGGAGTAATGGTGTTATCATAAAACCTGGCTGGTCTGTGCCGTGGAAAGATTTTTGAAATTGTTGGTCGATTACCGGAGGAAACGGAGCGAAGTCTCTACATCAGTCGGAAAAAACTATAACACCCACAATGCACTGCTGCACCGATACAGGAAACGGAAACAATCTTCGACTCAAGCTCAAATTAAAAATATTATCTAAGTAGTATATCGAAATAGCATCTAAGGTGAGACTTAAAAAAAGAAAAGAAATGGTGCCTCGTTACGTTTGATCTGACATCCGTCGCTCAATCAGAGAGGAGCTCTCACTCGGTCATGCCTTTACGCGCGTGCGCGCGCGTGTGTGTGTGTGTGTGTGTGTGTGTGTGTGTGAGAGAGTGTTGGCAGAAACAACACAAACGTACAGTGTGTAGATCAATAAGCCCTAGATGATCAGGAATGTTTGCTAGGAAATGAGGAAAAATGGCAACATTTTCACTGCTCTAGCTATTTTTGTTGGTTCCACACACACACATACACACATACACACACACACACACACACTCTCTCACTGACAGCAGTAAGATTAAATGAAGTCTCGAAAGAGAGATTTCTAGCAGTACTACATTATTCCCTGAGGCCTGAAGCCAGAGTTTCACTGTCAGTCACTCTCTCTCTCTCTCTCACACACGCACGCATGCATGCATGCACACACACACACACACACACAAGCACAATCTTTGAATCAATTGCAGGAGTGGGAGGTTGCCTGTTCTATCAGCTAATACATCTCTCTCTCTCTCTCTCTTAATCTCTCCACTACAAGCAATGTGACATCACGCTATTTAACGTTTAGCTGCAACTCCATCATTTTCTTGTACATTCATCCTCCTCTCCCTCACCTCCTCCTCCTCCCTTCTTTTCCCTTGTCTACCTCTATTCCATGTAAACTCTGATATAACCGATGTCAAACTCCAAACATCCAGGCAAGAATTGGGTTTGGCTTTGGAATTGTGTCGGGGTCAAAAGGATTTGTAGGAATACATACCACCAGTGTGTGTGTGTGTGTGTGTGCGTGCGTGTTAGGGTCAGGGTGTATGAAAACTACCCCCCCCCCCTCCCCGAGTCCGAGCTGGCACCACTGGAGTGTTGGGGGTTCGTGCGCCTTTTAAAAAAAGTGACGCGCATTAGTCACTGACGGGGACACCCTGCTGGTCGCCGTGGGGATTTCTGTCCTAGATGTCCGCGCACGCAGACTCCACGCGTGTGCGGTGACGAGCGGCATCAGTCGACATTCATGCGATGTGTTACCGTTTTGTCACGCACGCAGCACCTGCCGTGCCCGTCCTCCTCGCTCCGGGTTCAGCAGAGAGCGCGGTCAGGCTCCCAGTCATCTGATTGGCTGCTCGTGTTCACCGTCGGCTCCCCGTCACGTGGAAAGGACGAGGCGCATGAAAAGTTGAATTCTCGTTGCGGAACTGACTTTTTTGCGTAAATAGCGACTTTATTTACGCGTCTGACATTTAATCTGAGCTCTCAGATGGGATTAATTACTGCTCGTTGATTCCACTGTGACTGTTTTTGGGTTTATTAGAATGTTGGACGCACAAAGCGGGACATTTGAAGACGTGGATTTGGTCTTTAGATGCATTTTCTTTTAGTATTTTCCGACAATACTGCATATAGAAAATGATACAACACGGGACCTTTTGAAATACAGCAGGCGCTTCTAATTTTAGATCGTCACCATTAATGTCTGCGTCTGGCCTTTGCGTCTGCGTCTGGAGCCACGCGCCATTGCGTGTTTTACGCAAATGAACGTGGGAGCGCGAGCGTCGGGTCATGTTTGTGGACGTGAGGATGTTTGACGTCTTTCTGTATTTGTGCCTCAGTCTATGTGTGTGTGAGGATTATACAGCCATAGAGGGGTTTAGCAGTGATTTGCCCATCCTTAATCCTAATTGTGTGTGTGCGACGAGGATCTAATGGTGTGTGTGTGTGTGTGTGTGGATTAGTCTGTTTGTGAATGGCACGTGGGCTCAGCGAGAGCGTTGAAAGGGGCCCAAAAGGTCATGAATAATAGATCTGGGGGGGGGGGGGGGGGAACACACGGACGTGATGTGATTAGGACGTTATCACCAGCGCGTGTTGCTGAGTCCGTTTGTTTTGCCGTGCAGCCTTTGGGGAAGATGGGAAGGAAGGAAGACAGATAAACAAGTGACGAACGGTCATGAGTCGGCAAAGGATTTGTTCCGAAGACAGTGAGGGATGAATTCAGGTCTTTGTAGTTCATTTGCTCCGGTTAAACGTTCCGAGAAGGCGTCCAGTTCTGATTTGGGTTTGTCCAAAATGTTCCATCGATGGAGAAAATGTGGAAAAAGCAGATCATTTCAAGCGGGTCTGAAATCTCCGGAGTTTGTTTTGGGGTCAGACGAGGTGAAAAAAGTTTGTTTGATTCTTCCCACGCAGATGAATTCTAATTCAACGCTGAATTCGGGCGCCTGATGAAACGGAGAAGCGTCTAGTTTGCTTCATTCTATACGTTCTTTGTCCTTCTGCCCATCTTTTTATCTTTTCTGTTGAGTCTCTCTATCTCTTTCTTTCCTCTCGTCCTTGTGTTTCTGTCTCTTAGACCTAGTCCTCACTTTCAGTATTTTAATTCAGATCATTTTCTTTTTCAACCGTTTTTTGGGGGGGCACATAATTCAGAGCTGCTTTTTTTTTTTTTTTTTAGGAAAAACAACAAAAGAAAGCAATTCTTCAAAAAGCTGCAAAACACAAAGTCCAAGAAGAAGAGTATGATCCTCATCATCATCAGACAGAAGTCTGCTTTACTGACAAAGGATGCTGAAAACAAATGTAAAAACATCCCATCTCAGAAAATTAGATTTGTTTTCCATCGTCTGGCCTTTGCTGAACCTTTCTGGGAACATTTATTTATGTTATATATATTATATTTCTATAAAACCTGTTTATCACATTCAAATCAAACTCGGACGCTCCGGTCATGCAACAGTTAAAGTCTTTGAGTATCCAGGGTTGAAATCACGCTGACAGGAAGGCCAACAAACACAAACAGGATGTGTTTGTGGGTGCGTGTTTAGGCCCATTGGGAATCCTTACAATCCTGAGTGTGTGTGTGTGTGTGTGTGTGTGTGTGCGCGCATCTTACAAGGGAATGCTCACTTTTCCCAGTGTGTGCTACATCTCTGAGCATCGAGGAGCACATTTCATCTATATTTACTTCCGAATGGTCTTTTAACTAGGTCACTGCTGCGTGTCAGTGTGGGGATCAGCAGCGACATCTAGGGGCGGAAAGGTGCAATGCATCTCAGAAAGGTGACTGGTGTTTGACAGCTTGCTCTGCATAAAGGCTGTGTTACAAACACAGGGGTGTGTTACAAACACACAGGTGTGTGTTACAAACAAACAGGGGTGTGTTACAAACACAGGATTGTTACAAACACACAGGATTGTGTTACAAAAACGGGATTGTGTTACAAACACACAGGAGTGTGTTACAAACAAACAGGAGTGTGTTACAAACACAGGAGTGTGTTACAAACACAGGATTGTGTTGCAAACACACAGGTGTGTGTTGCAAACACACAGGTGTGTGTTGCAAACACACAGGAGTGTGTTGCAAACACACAGGTGTGTGTTACAAACACAGGATTGTGTTGCAAACACAAAGGAGTGTGTTACAAACACAAAGGAGTGTGTTACAAACACACAGGAGTGTGTTCCAGGATTTTCATTTAACATCTGTTCCAAAATATCAGGATGTGCAGCTTTTCCCTTGTTATTCCTATTCTTATTAAATTTAAATATAATACCTAGAAAGAAGAAAAACTCAACTTTTTGCTCTGGGGAATTGTGATGAACATTTCATTAATCGTGCTCAATCAATAAAAGGACAGATAAATGATGGCTTTAATATCTGTGTGTAAGACTCTCTCTAGCTCTAATCTCTACTGCTCACTCTCCCTCTCTCCCCCTTTCTGCCCTTGTCACTAAAACAACCTCCTACCCTCTCTCTCTCTCTCCCTCGCCCTCTTTCGTTCTCTTTCGCTGTTTGTAATCGGTCTCTGGGCGTGCAGCCAGCTGGCGTGTGTGTGTTTTTTGAATGAATACCTGATGAAGTTGGCCAAGCGAACTGTGGGAGGGGCCCTGTGTGTGTGTGTGTGTGTGTGTGTGTGCAGGGCAGACAGTGTGAGAGCCCTGGCACGCATTCAGCCCCTTGCATAATACACGTTGGAGCTCTGCATGCGGGACTCCCTCCCCGTGGGCGTGTGCAAGTGTGTTCTTACACTTTTGCGTGTGCGTGTGCATGTGCATATGTGCGTGTGTGTGTGTGTGTGACATCACCTGATCACTCGGGTAGCGAGGGAGCTTCCTGCTTCGCCGTAAAGATTTAGGAGACGGCTGTGTGTGTGTGTTTGTAGGAAGTACAACGGCACAGGGAATAAATATAGTGAATCTGCTCGGGATTTTCAGCTTCAACGGGGAGAGGGAAGGGAGAGGCTCGGGGTGTTGTATGAGGGGGAGGAGAGGAGAGGAGGGGAGGGGAGGAGAAGTTAAAGGAGGGGAGGAATGAGAGGAGCAGAGAGAACATGCTGCAGAAGTAGGCTAACCGGGTAAGTACACTTCGCACAGTTTTCAGCTCACTCTGAATGAAGTGTGTGTGTGTGTGTGTGTGTGCGTGTGTGTGTCCTGAACACTTGTCATATTGTATGCCATCATGTCATTTCTAAGTGCGTACTGTGTGTGTCCCAGATTTTCCTAAAATCGTCGCTGCTCGTTTCCTCCCGTTCGGCCATCATCCTGAAGTGTTTCCCCTCCCTGCTTTCCTTCTCTCCTTCCACTCCTCCTCTCATCGCTTCTCCTCACACTCTTATTCCTCTGCCCCCCCCAATCAAACACCTCCTCCAATCCCACACACAACCCTGGGGTTGTCGAGGGGTGAGAAAGTACAATCCATGCAAACTCCGGCGAAGTGTTTGTTTTCCAAAAGAGACTCGCTCTTCTCCTCGGAGTCGTTTGTTTGTTTCTCCTCTCTCTCTCTCTCTCTCTCGCTCTCTCTCTCTCTCGCTGGCTTTTTCCACCATCAGCCCTCCCTCTTCTCTTCCCCTGCTTTTCTCCATCTCCATCTGTCCTCCATTACTCCCTCACTATCTGACCATACTCCTATGTGTGTGTGTGTTTGTTGTTGTTTGTGTGTAATCGCTGGTGGAGAGTGGCAGCCTTGTCAGAGTTCCCAGTCTGGCATGTATCCCTGTAATGTCCACGCACACACACACACACAACTGCACTAATGAAAAACCACATAGGCCGAAAGCTACAGAGGAGATAGAGGAAGGGATAGAGAGAGAAGTATAAGCCTGCAGCAGCGCTGTGCTTCCCAGCTGAACTATATTTAGCAGTGAGATAACGCATCATGTTGGACCTATCCCTTTGATCATGGTTATGACTGGGCACACACACACACACACACAGACTCACATGCAAAAGACACATGCTGCAAGTGCATACCAGTTTTTAACTCAGCCATGAAGGGAGGAATTTGTTTTTTCTTTCAGCTTTTTCTTCCATCTATCCCTTCTTGCGGACACAATATCCCAGAATTCCATGAAGGAATTTCTTATTTCTTATCAATTTCTCAGAAATGACTATCAAAGGTCAAGGTCACTTAGTGAACATATCTTTTTTTTGAGATGACTAACTGCTTCGGATACAGAATTCTAATCGGAGTTAGCTTTCGTTAGCCAAAAGCTTCGATGTTTGTGGTTCTCTCTGCATGTGAACTCGCTTGGGTTTCCCGATATCCGGCTCCGGGGCGATCATCCCGGCTCCGTGTGATGAAGCTCTATGGAGTTCTCTGTGCGCCGTTAGAAATGGCCTCTAAGTGAGACAAATCTTTTTTTTTTTTTTGAAGCCATACATGTCAATATTCTGATGATCACTACAAGAACTAGTCTTCTTCTGTGTTCCTAGACTCCTGTCTGTGAGTTCTAATTCAGTTTACCATTCATTGCGTCAAACTTTATTGATCGGCTCTTTTTAAAGTCATTTAAACGCATTGTTTTCACGAGCTGAAACGTGAAGCTGACGCAAATGGTCTTTGAGTTGAAGCGGATTTAGTTCATGGACGTTTATTTATAGATCATGCAGGTGCTGCTTACAGCGAATCCTGAATGAATGCATGAGTCAAAGTCGATGGCATTGATCTGACCTACAAAATAAAAGCATTAGAATAGTTTTAGTGCCATATCCTCCCAAATGTCCACTACAGAGGACGTGCTAACGGGCTAGGTCTCAGAAGGATATATATATATAAAATTTGTAATCATTTCAACTGAGTACAGGCGAAGAAACGAAATTATTGATGGTCAAGTAGATGGAATAAAACAGGAAGTGTGTGTTTAACGTTTATTATAATAAACCAACGCATGGAAGATTCTGTTAGTTCCGTCACTCCACATAAGAGACGTGTGTGTGAGAATAAGAGAGAGTGATAGACATGCCTCCACTGTTTTGACCGTAGAAGGACAATATTAGAGAGAGAGAGACTTAAGCGCATGGAGGACAGACGGCTTAGGTTGCAGGTCATCCAATACACACACACACACATACACACACACACACACACACACACACACACAGACATGCGAACTCAGCAACATTCAGGTGACATCGCTTTTCAGTGAAGGTGCGTTTGAGTGTCAGTTTCAGTGAAGCAATACTCTCGCTTTTTATAATGTAGGTCAGTTGAGCTTGGCTCCGTTTCTCCGTCCCGTGTGTGCCAAGCCTTTCCTCGCTCCCATACCTCCATTCTCCCATTCTCTCTCTTTTTTTTAACCCCTTCCCACTTACATCCCTTCGTTGATCCTCCTCTCACGCCTCCTACTTTAATTGTCGCCGTAGTTTCTTCCCGTCTGTTCTCAAGGTAGAAATCTTTCTCCTTCTCTTCTTTCACTCCTTCTTCTCCTCTACTCTCAGTTCTGTCTGGTTCTATTCCTCCTCTCTTTTTTTTTTTTTTTTAACTCAGCTGTCAAACCAGATGAAGAACCACATTTACTGCTTTAGCCATTTGCATAGCTTCCATTCCTCCAGCTTTCTGCCTGGGACATGTTTATCGCTTTAGCAAACACGGCTATTCCAAGCGCGGCACAGCAGCCTTTTTTGCACGCAACAATCCATATTCTATTTCCCTTTGAATCCTCAATAAAGCTTTATCACAATGCCAGAGTAAGAAAATGATGTTCGTCTTAAGATGAAAGCCTTCGTAGATGGCGGCGTGAGCAGATCGTACAGACTGTCGCTTGTTTGATGTGACGGCTCCTATGAGAAGCCTCTAATCTGAGAATCCTCAGACGCGCAACATTCCTCTTATATCGGATTTCTCCTCTGTGGGAATATCTATCCATGCCGACTAATATTTTGTGGCGCAAGTTTGTAAAGTGAATCTGATCCAGTAGATGGAAACTGAAGGGATGCCCAGAGGACGCAGAAAATGAAGGATGGAGGGATGATTGGGGATGGAGTCGGGATGGAGTCGGGATGGAGTCGGGATGGCGGCGGGATGGAGGCGGAGGCTCCTCGGCCTCCTCAAGTGTGCAAATGTTGCGCTTGACAATTCACATATGTGCGACTGTTGCACACTAGCTGGTGAAAGTGTGTGTGTGTGTGTGTGTGTGTGTGTGTGTGTGTGTTTAGTGTTCAAATGTTCGTACATTTTTTTTAGTAGATTCACGCCAAGCCTTTAGCAGCAGGGGGTCCCTCGGATGGCACATACACACACACACACACACACACACACGTGTTACAAACTCACACACGCCACAGAGTAAAGGATTATCGGAGACACAACAGGTGCCGGAATCATCCTGGAAATGTTTGGATGGATGTTTGATTTCATTCGGGACTGCCGAATGGACGTGGTTTCACCCACGTTGCTTGTTTGAATTTTGACAAATTCAAATTTTGGATTTAAATAATTTTTTCTTATCGCTATTTTGGCCACTAAGTTGTTCCCTTCTTTAAATTACAACCCCGTTTCTAGAGACGCCATGTAAAATAAAAGTAGAAAAAGACGACGTGCAGTTCTCGTATTTGTTAACGGGTTTGTAGAAATGTGTCGTAAAGGTTAGCCGTGATAACGATGTCCAGCATGCATTGCACCGCGGCGCCGCGTTGCATCTTTTCCTAACGGACTTCCCGTCTCTCTCTTTCCCAGGACTGCGCTGGGCGTCGGCAGGCTTGCTTTTTGCAGGGAAATGATCCCGCATGAAGTGCGACGCACTCGGGGCCCCCCCGTCGTCCTAGGCGGAAGCAGCAGGTGTGACGCCGTCATGCTCGCCCGTAATGCGCTGAGCTCCCCCTGCAGCCGCTAAAGAACACCTGGACCAAGCAAATCGGCGCCACCTCTCCCCTCAAGCCACGCCTCCATATCTTCATCTCCATCGCTAATCCTTCCTAACCTGATTGTTGCCGCTTGGATATTCTTTATCGAGGGAAATACTTTAATCAAGGACCTTCGCTGAACTAGAGAGAGAGAGAGTGAATGGGTGGAAAGATTGGGAAACTTAATTCTTATCTAGTTTCAGGGACTGGTCATCGAAAGATAGAATAAGAGACAAGAAAGTGAAATAGAGGTTCTAGAGAGCGACGGAGGCAACTCCGGGGACGAGAGGCAAAGTCAGCATGAAGTCCAATCAGGAACGCAGCAACGAATGTCTGCCCCCGAAGAAGAGGGAGCTCCCCTCGAGTACGCTGGCGTGTGAAAGTCGCTCGCTCGTCATGCCGCCTGCCACCGACAGCCAACGCACCGAGAACATGGCCTGGCTCGCCAGCGTGGCCGGCGGGAGCGAGAGCGGCGTGGCCGGACACCGCGGCGCCGCTCAGTGCGACGGGCCCCCGTTCAAATCCCTCTTCTCCACGCCGGACTCTTCATCCTCCTCCTCCTCTTCGCTGAGGCTAGTCCCGTCGCTCCCTGCGGTGTATTCACCGTCCCACCCGTCGCAGCCCGCCGCCGGAGGAACTGTCCGTTACACCCAAGTGCCACCCAACCTGCAGTTCATAGCGTCCCCCTACGCCGCCCCGTACGCGAGCTACATCTCCCCTCAACTGCTTCCGCCTCCTCCTCCACCTCCTCCCCTCTCCTCCTCGTCTTTGTCCTCACAGAGGTTGCCGCACGCGGCTGCCGTCTGCGCGCCTTCGCAGGCCTCCAAACATGACCAGCAGCGGACGGCGACGGGGCGAACCTCCATGCCCCCGCCCTCGACAGACTCCATCCCTCACCATGTTCAGATGTCAACCTCCACACGGACAGTGCCATCGCCTCACCAGCAGGGAGGCGTTCACCTTCCTCCCCATGCGCTGCACCCGCACCACGCCTTGGGACATGGGCTGTCCCAGGTGGTCGTGCAATATACGGACGGGCCGACCAGGAAAGAGCAAGTTGACCCCAGACCCAGAGAGCTCCATAATGGAGAGCTGGAAAGGGGTCAGCGGTTCAGGGCGTCCCCGGAGTCGAGTCTCTCCAAGCCGGGGAGCAAATCCCGGGGCGCGGCCTCGTCTCTGTGCTCGTACGAGGCCCGACGTTTGGTTCTGCCGTCGGAGTACCCTCCTCACGATGCCTCCGGACCGAGGACCTCTGTCATGCTAATGCCCAACAGCCACGGGGACCAGCACCCGGCACCCAGAGCCAGCCCTGACAAGCTGGCAACCTCTGTCCCCGCACACCTGGACAAAGGTAGCATCCTGCTGGGCAAGCCTGCCAATCACACGCCGTCATCCTCCATCACCGCCTCCCCTTTTACATTTCCAACCCCTTTGAAAGCTGCCGTCGGCACGCCGTCGCCTCAAACCGTCATCCAGACTACCCACAATGCCACGGAGCCACTGTCGATGGGGCTTCCCTCCTCTGGCATCTACCGGCAGCCTTCTATTATTGGGTACATTGCCGGGGGCAATGGAGGCCAGCACGCGCCCATCGGCTACCACGCCGGCCTGCAGCAACACTTGCTCATTCCCGGTGCCCAACCGGTCATTATCCCCGTCAGCGGCGGTGGAGTCGCGACATTTGAGCCTCAAGTGTTGTCCGCCCAAGCCGCGATGTTCCCCACCGCACTCCCCCACGCTTATGTGGCCGCCGCCCCCCTCAAGGGCGAGACCCTGGAAGCCTCCAGCGGCTCGTACTACCAGGCCGCTGCAGGTACGGTGGTCCAAGCCCAGCTCCACCTGCCCGTTGTCCCGGCTCCTCCGGGGCTTGTCGCTTCATCCGCCAATCCTCCCCCGTCCGGCGCTGCGGCGCCCCCGTCACTCCCGCCGTATTTCATCAAGGGCTCCATCATACAGCTGGCCGATGGCGAGCTGAAGCGCGTGGAGGACCTGAAGACGGAGGACTTCATCCAGAGCGCCGAGATCACCGGCGAGCTGAAGATCGACTCGTCCACGGTGGAGCGCATCGAAGGGAGCCACGCCTCCCCCGACTTCGCTGTGGTTCAGTTTTCCGTGGGCGAGCACCGAGCGCAGGTAAAAGACGGCGAGCCGGTTGATGGCGTTTGTATTCCTTCGATCTGTGCTTAGCTACAAATGAAAGGATGTTAGATTTAAAACCTTTAGCCTGAAGCTAGTCATAGCTATAGAGTCTAGCTTTGCCTACTGCTTCCGGTCTGTATGCTAAGCTAGGCTAGTTGGCTCTCAGTACTGTATTCACCGCTAATGCATGGATCCGAGAGCGGTAGCCATCTTTTTTTATTCAGTATAAAATATCGCATTTTCAATTTATGAACGACAGTTCCATTTAAGTTTTTAAAAAAGATGTAGTGTTCACTCAGGTGTTTGTTATTCAAGTAATAAATGTAATAGTAGGGTGTAGTATTTGGGCTTCTTCTTCGTTGTTTTTCCTCTGACGCGGGAACTTCCATCCGTCAGGAACATCTGAACATTTCATATGCTACCATTCACTCCTCTGTTTTCAGTCTCCACCAAACACACTCGCACACAGTGTGTGTGTGTGTGTGTGTGTGTGTGTGTAGAGCCGGTTTGCCCGTCCTCATCCACCCACGCAGCTCATCTCCAACCATCTCACCCGCCCTCGGCTGCTCTTTGATTCCCTCAAAAAAGAAAATCGGACCATATTTCAAAGACTTTCTTTCTTTTGCTCCTTCAGCGTTTTCCTCCCTCGGAGGTGGAAGCTGATAGGACGTATTTGGGAGAAGTCAAAAAATGATATAATAAGAGAGGAAAAACATTGCCTGACATTTCCCTTGAGGGTGCGCTTGATTCATCTTACGCTCCAAGCTCTCTTTCACACTCCTCTGGTAATTTCACCTCATCTTCGCCAACTCTTTCTCCGTCCCTGCGCTCTCCAAGGTGTCTCGGATATTCCTTCACTCCATCCTCTCCTCGGGTTCATTTTCTTCCTCGCTCTACCCTCGTCTTCATTCGTGCCATCCATACAAACGATGACTCAAACCTCCAGAGTGCAGGATTTATTCCAGATGTCAGAGAGAAGAACTTCAATCTCTTCACATGAATATTTTCTATCTCGCTTGTTTTTTTGTTTTTTTTTGCATAATAGATCACAAGGTCTCATTTTTCAGCCGATATTGTTTCCTCTCTTCTCCACATGCCAGATATTTTCCACCCATCGGGTGGCTCTGTACCAACGCCATCCAGCTGTGCATCGAACAAACCAATCAGGGCCGCTGCCTAATTGCCATGCTGATAATAACGATGTTCCACGATGTCTTTTAATCCAGATGAATTTAGGCGAGACTAAAATGCTTTGTGGTTTCTGTCCTTACATGACACATAAATATCCCCTTGCTTTCCTAGGCGAGTGTGGAGGTGTTGGTGGAGTACCCCTTCTTCGTCTTCGGCCAAGGCTGGTCTTCGTGCTGCCCGGACCGGACCACCCAGCTCCTGGAGCTGCCTTGCACAAAGCTCTCTGTGGGCGACGTATGTATTTCACTCGCCCTCAAGAACCTGAAGAACGGATCTCTGAAGAAGACCCAGTCCACGCCGACCTCTTTCCTGGCCTCCAGTCACTTCAATCCACAGAGCTGCAGCGGAGGAGGGGGGTCCGGGCAGGGCGAGCGGGCCAACGGGATCGGCCAGCGGGCAGAGGACGGAAGGGCCACCAAAGAGGAAAACGGAGGTCTCGTGTTTAGGGAAAGAGGGTCTGTCTTTAAAGGTCAGGATGCCAACAGTGCAAATGCCGGCCACAGCAAGCCATCGGGGGGCAGGAAGCGAAGGTGGTCCGCCCCCGAGGGGCGGAAAGTAGAAAAGGTAGAGGAGGAGCTACCTTTGGTCCTGCCCAAACCTTCGTTTATCCCTCAGGAGGTGAAAGTCAGCATCGAGGGAAGGTCGAATATTGGAAAGTAAAAGCAAAGCAGGAATGTTATATAAGAAAACAAAACAAAAAAAGAAATGCTTTATCGCCCATATTTGTTCATTCGTCTTCATCTTAAAGTTCTGTTTTTATTTTTCTGTCTTGAATACTGTCATGCAGAGTTAAATTCACCCTGATGGTGTCACCTTACGTTAAATACATTTGAAAGGATTTAGACGTGCAAACAATCGGGGCTGTTTTTGATGGCGTTCATGAAACGGCTCGCGGTGAGGAGATCCTGAAGCGCGTTGAATGTGCGCGTCACACGGGGAGCGACGTTCCCGCTCGGATGTTGCTTCACACAAGAGGAAAATGTCAAAATAAACTTCTAGTGTAACGTCCCAGAAAAACCACACCAACCGACCCACTTGTGGGTTTTACATTAAAAGTTCTGTTAGATTAGAGTTGGATTTATTATCATGTGTTGTATTTTAAACCCCTATCTTATAGCTCACCAGATAGTTGTGTTCAAAGACCGTTGGAAATTTTAATTGTGGCTGTTTTAAACCCTGCATTGAACCCAACTGGGGTCCGGTGTTAGCTTCTAAATGCGAGATGCTCTAACTCGTTAGCGAGCGTCGCCTAAAAACATTTAAAGTGAAAACTTCAACACGATTTTCAACATTTTGTTGATGAATTTCGTTCTATTGTTTTGGGAGTTCTTTCAGGGTCAGGATGTTTTGAATCACTTCACGTGTCACACTCGCCACGCAGCCGGCAAATCTTCATTCTCTTTATTTACACTGTACTGTATGGGTTTGCTTTTATTTAGATGAGGGTGGGAAGAAGCAACAGCACTTTGGAAAGGTGAAGCTTTTGGGGCTCCTTTTAGTAACGTGGGGAACTGATGGATCACAAAGAAAGGGACGACTGGATAAAGTTCCACTCCACGTTGAGAGGAAGACCGCGGTGACGAAGGTGACTAGAATATAAATGCTAACGGTTTCCACCACGTGCGTTTCGAACGGCCAGCCAATCAAAGAAGAGTTTTAAAAATAGGAATGCTTTTGAATGTTGGGGTCATGGGATTAACATATGTGTACGTGTTATAGAGCGTGCGTGAAGGTGATCCGTGCACACACACACACACACACACACACACACACAAACGCACACACCCGATGGCGCTCCATCCAGGAAACTCAATGGCTTCTACTGATTTCGGCGACCGGTAGACGAACGACACTAGTTGACTGACTTTGCACGAAGACGCACCGCTAACGTGCTAACCGTGGCGTGTTTGCGTACGTGTGTGAGTTTGTGCACGAGTGTGTGTGTGTGTGTTACGGTGTACAGGAAAAGGATGTACTCTAATATATAGACTGTGCTAAATGTCCAGTGTTTCTACTTGGAGTTTGTACTTAAAGAATATTGCGATTTGCACATCAGGAGGAGCGAGAAAGTTGGCGACGTAATTTTATTTTTGGTTTTTTTGGTTTTTTTGGCGGCCGTGTCCGACAACAAGCCCGATAATCACATGACACTGGAGGAGACGAGGGTTTTACTTCCTCGACAGGCACATTGTGGAGGACGGAGGCGCGCTTAGATAAGGTCAAATCACATTTGAGTTTCTACAAATCAGAATTTTACCCCGTGCCTGCCTACTGAATTTACTGGAGAGATGCCGTTCGTAGCGTATGAAGGAAGATCCAGACTTTCTTGTTCACGTTTCTATGATCGTGCTCAGTGGCTACGTAGTGCTGACAAGCCGGGGAGGAAGAGGAGGCCTCCTGCAGATGCATCTGTGGAGCCTCTCCGTTGAGGTATCTTTAAGTCGCCGGCATCGTTTTTCGCCTTTTAAGAAGCGGATCGGTCGTGTTTTCATCCCGCTGGTTTTAGAGGTTTAGTCTGGGGTCGCTTTGACTTTACCGGGGGGGTTGAGGGCGAGAGATAGGCGGGTGAGTAAATTGGTAAATTGATGTTGAGAACGTGTGAATGAATTTGCTCTGTGTGAGATTTGAAATGCTTTATTTTTTATTTTTTTACAATAAACATTTTAATTTCCTTCTCCTGTTGAGACACAACGATCATTAGTGGTAGAAAAGGTGTGTGTTCCAATCTGTGTGTGTGTGTGTGCGTGTGTGTGTGCGCGCATGGCTGCGTTTTATATGTCCTACTTTATTATTTCTTATGCAATCCCTTATTTTAACATTTCAGCCACGACATCGAGAGCGAATCAGAGCAAACAACACTTTGAGTGTCCGTGAAGGTTTAGCAGAAGACGAGCGACGCTTCCGTCTCTCTGGATAAAGCAATAGCTCATTAATATTCACGCGTATGAGTGGAACACAAACGCAGTCATTCCAACTCACTCTGCAATAATAATCATCTCCTCGCATCCCAGCAACCAGAACGCCTCCTCCGCTCCCCCCAAGAGAAAAGACAATCTTGACGTTTTTGAAGCTAATGCACCTGAACACTATTTCCCTCGTCATAAAATACATTTCGACTAATCACCGTGGCGACGGCCGTTGCTCGCTCTTCAGGGAAGCGTCTCATATGCAGTAACTGCACACAACCCCCCCCCCCCCCCCCCCCCCCCGTTCCGGCTGGTCGGAGTCTTAAATCCTGTCGTCGTGCTGTAGTCGGCAGACATATTTTATTTTTGACTCCGCCCAGGTCTACCTAGTTGCCACGACACCTAGTGACCTCGTTAACTTTGCTTCAGGTATCCAATCATAGCCGACCGGGCTCACAAGCGCCTCCTCCAGAGGCGAAGCAATTGATTAACCCTCAACAACCGTTTGCTACCTTTCAGCGGGCGGGGCGCCCGACTTGCCTGTTCCCTTAGCAACGTTGCCTTTTGATATTCTGTCTCCTGGTCAGTACCAACTCAAACCGGCCGTCGTGTAAAATATTTGATAAAAATGCACGTTTGATTACAGGAAATGACAAAAAAAAAAAAAAAAGCTATCGTGGCCGTGGAAACGTGCGTGCAGAAGCGGGACAGGCACATCACAGCGACGTCACTCGGTAGTCTTTATCCCAACTTTAACATTTAAAACGTGCAATACGACATTTAGTTCCCCTTTGCTGTGCCAAGTGTATCTAGTGTAGTTAATGCTTTGTGTATTTAACTGTGTGTGTGTGTGTGTGTTCACGTCTTTAAAACCAGGACGAGTGTGACGAGCAACAAAACAAATTTGTCTGTACTCTCGTTCCCCTTTGGCCTCGAAGCCTTCCTAAATTCAAGCATGAGAGATTGTGGGTGTGTAGTGTTTGTGTGTAGGTGTGTGTGTGTGTGTCTGCACACCTCGTAGTCAAATGTGTGTGAGCGTGTTGGGGTCATGTGACCCGTGTGTGTGTGCGTCTGCACACCTCGTAGTCAAATGTGTGTGAGCGTGTTGGGGTCGTGTGACCCGTGTGCGTGTGTGTGTGTGTGTGTGTGTGTGCACACCTCGTAGTCAAATGTGTGTGAGCGTGTTGGGGTTGTGTGACCCGTGTGCGTGTGTCTAACGAAGAGTTTTCTTCTCTAATCGTCTGTGAGATTGTAAACCCTGACCCTCCACGGTTCACGGTGAGACCTCATTGTTAGTGGGGACCACTTTATAAGAGATAAAACAGAGATGCACATGTAAGTAGACGTAAAAGACTTGATAATGTTTCAGCACTTTCTAATCCTAGGACGGGGCTCGGCCTCCCCCCTCTGTGTCGGGCCGGTTCCTTCCCTAGGCGCAACATTCGTTCAGAACAGACAGAGAGAATGAGAATAATGATAAAAAAGAAAGGGGGATGAACAAGGATGGAAAAAGAGAGAGATGGCTCAGTTTAAGTTTTTGCACATCACCTTGCCGTGACCTTGTGTTAATCTGTCTGTGCTCCGCCTCCCTCGGTTCCCGGTGCATTGTTGGGTCCAACGGGCCGAGGTGTCAGGCGGTTCCTTCTTTTCTTCGAGAACGCGTCCCCTCTTTTTGTCCTGTTCGGGTCCGTATACAATCTTTTCCTCCGCAAACAACCAGGCTGTGCTCTTAATTGCATTTTCTCTCGCTCACATTTTGAATCTTTAAATCAGCTGGGCCAGGTTTTTTTCGGAGGAGCTCGGCGCCGCGCGATTCGACCGGGTGTGGCGTGAAAAACGCTGCGTACAAAACGTTTGCTTTGTTTGTCTCTTTTGGTGCAGGAGCTTTTTTTTCTGCATCTCCTTGTAGCACTCGATATAATGTCAGGGGACTTTCACACCATGTAGAGAATGTGTCCTTGTTGACTATGACGAGCGCCCCTTGCTGGAGGGACGCTGCTAATGTCAAATGTTTCTAAGGAAAATTCAGTCAAATGAATGTTGGTGTGTGAGCTTTCACTTTTCGATCAGAAAAATAAAGCATGTGTGCTTTGTTGTTTGTTTCTTCGATGTTTATACTTGCATTTTGCAAAAAGGAGAAAAAAAGTATGTGTTTTTGGCACTTTGTTGTGTTTTAAAAGTGAACAGAATTCAATCAGGATTCCTTTTTTTTGTATGACATCATCAATGTCCATAGCGCTGGATAACCAACTCAGGCAGAAAGAAAGAAAAAAAAAAAAACCTTGTAGAGGCCCACTTCACAGTTTAGTTTCACCCAAATGAACTTTGCATTGTGGGCCGTTACATATGGGTGTGAGATATGTAAATGCATTACATATAATTTCATATGATTTAACAAATGTCTTTATTGACAAATAGCCGAGTTTAAAGTTAGACGGGCCGTACGCTCGGATTACTCTCCGGTGCGCCGAACGACTTTGCTCTGCCTCTCTCTGTGCAAGGCGACAAACAAACACTTTCAACAGGGGGACAGGTTGTGGGTTCCCGACCTCTGACCCTAACCCACTGTCACGGAAGGGGTGGAGCTTGTCTGTCAGACTGTGGCTCATTTGATTCCCCCCCCCCCCGTTTCCCGTTTGAACACTCTGCTAACTCGTCACACCAAGAACCGAACTGAAACGATTTTGTGGCCCGCGTGACGCTGCAGAGAAAGGGGACATCAGCTCAGACCTGCACGGACTCTGTGGTCTGCATGGGGGGGGGGGGCAGCGACCCCACACCCACCCAGCCAACATGTTTGTGCTATATTGTACTCACCAAGTCTCTGTGTCTCGCACACCCACCCACCCTTCCTTCGATAGCGATGGAGGAGCCCTGTTGGTGTGTGTGTGTGTGTGTAACATCTGTACAACGCACCGTTCTGAAAAAGAAAATGAAACCTTGACATATCTGGAATAAATGACTATCTTCTGTCTTTATTGGGAGGACAAGCCTAACAAAGAGCAAACATTTAAAACCAATGAGGTTTTCAGTTCTCCTCGCCTAATCTGTGCGGAAATTGGCGCCCTCTAGTGTCCAGTAGAGAGAACGACACCCCGCCGTCGTGAATATGATGTATGCACTTCTGAGGAATTGAGCGTTTCTAAGTGAACACTTGGCTGGACTGTTGCGTGACGCGGATGAAAGTGGTTCTCCTGCTCAGCTCTTTGAGTTTGGCGGCGCCCACGTAGGTGCAGGTGGAGCGGAGACCCCCCAGCACTTCGCGGATGGTGTTCTCCGCGTCTCCTCTGTAGGGCACCTCCACCGTCCTCCCCTCGGAGGCCCTGAGAGAGAGGAGGAGAGAGGACGGTCGTAGATTTCTTCTGTTCCACTCACCGTAATTAACACCGTGAGTCTCTCACCTGTACTCAGCGACCCCGCCCACGTATTTCTTCATGGCCGTGTCGGAACTCATGCCGTAGAAGAGTTTGTATTTTTGCCCGTTTTTTTCAATGACCTCTCCGGAGCACTGGTCGTGTCCGGCGAGCATTCCTCCCATCATCACAAAGTCCGCCCCCGCGCCTGAGGAGCAATCACAGCGTGGGTGGCTCATTTAAATTACTGTGGGGGCCTTCGTGTTTTTTTTTATCTGTGCATACAAACCAAAAGCTTTCGCTACATCTCCGGGGCAACTGCATCCCCCATCCTGCACAGAGAGAAGAGCGGCATCGGTGATGTGAGCAGAAACTGAATCACAGGTCAGACTAGAGAAGCGCTGATTGTTTTGATTTGAAAAATCTCGATAATATCCACAATCCAGATCCGACCCCGGTGAAATCCGGCGGTGAGATAGAGATCCTCACCCTACACGACTGCGTCAAATTCCATAAACATCGGTCAATAATCAACCGAGATATTGAGGAACAAATTTTGAAGCTCCATTTACCGCGTTAACGAAAATGTCGAAGTGATCCAGAATCAAGAATCTCTTCTGGATCATCGCCAGAATGGTCTAATCTGTCCCTGGTAGCATTCCCAACATTTAATTAAAGTTTCATCAAGATCCATCAGTCACCTTTTGAGTTATGTTGCTAACACACGGATAGACGCCGGCAGAGGCCGAGGTAATCAGGCCAGACTAGTGGCTGAACGCTGTATTACATCAACCAAACATGAACTTGTGTTAAACTCAACGATGAATGAATTCATCGCTCCAGCAGAACAGCGACTCTTCCTCTGACTCTCATATTCTACTCACAGAGATGATGTGTCCCTTGAGGCCGTGGGCTGAGTCGGCGCACTCTATCACGGCGCTGAGCTGTGGGTAGCCCACTCCCGTCTTGATCCTCGTCGTGCACACGGACCCTGTGGGGCACATGAGATGAGAGCGTCTTCGGGTAATTGCAGGTCAGAGGTTTTTTGTTGCTCCACGCCCCAGAAGGCTTTTTTTTTTTTAGCGCGTGCATCTAAATGCCCACCCGGCCCGATGCCCACTTTGATGATGTCAGCACCAGAGAGGATGAGCTCCTCCACCATCTCCCCCGTCACCACGTTGCCGGCCTGCAAAGGCAGACGGGCGTCAGCCTCGCCATCTTGCGTCGCATCCCATAACCTCCAGACAAGGTGATGAATACAGTATATAGATATTTTTTTACCATGATGGTGTGTTTGGGGAACTTTTCTCTGACAATCTTGACAAACTCCACGAAGTACTCGGAGTAGCCGTTAGCCACATCCAGACAGATGTACTTGAGGGCGGGAACGGCGTCCAAGATGGCGCACAGCTTCTCCAGGTCTGCGCCGCCGCTGCCGGAGCTGGCAGCTACATGCTGTCAAGGTTGGGGGGGGGGACAGAATGGCTAGGAGGAGACCTTTAATAATGCAAATTAACGTAGTTACCTAGCGGTTTGGTAGCGGCGACAATACCTCCAAGCATTCGGGATGATTAGCAGCAAAGTGTTTCCATTCTTCTACAGAGTAGTGCTTGTGGATGGCTGTGAAGAGAGCGTGCTGGACAGCGGGGGAGGGGGGGGAGGGGGTGCAGCGGCAGGTACCAGTCACACTCTACTAAAGAAGGAAACGAGAACTTCGACAGGCCGACGCAGACAGGATTGCTCACTTTGCCGAGGACTTGCGCCATCTCAAACGTCCCCGTGGTGTCCATGTTGGCAGCGATGATTGGGACGCCGGCGTAAGTCTGTTTGGAGTTGCGGAATGTGAAGATCCTCTGAAGGTCCACCTGGGTGGGGGGGGGGGTCACATGACATGTAGGTGAATGATACCGTGATTTGTACATTCTGGTGTCTAAAATCAGAAGGAAGAGTCTGGATTTGTCTGCAGTGAAGAATATTGCTGCTTAAAAATGTTCCCATCGTTTAAATCCTGAAGGGAACTCGAGGCGACGTCAAGGACGAGGTGGTTGCGTTCAACGAACGTGACGAGGCGCAGACTCGGTTACGCATCAAATGCAGGCCCGGCGTCGGGTGTCGATCGCGCCGTTCTCCGTGCCGGGGCGTTGTAACTGATGTTAATCTGAGAGCCGTGCGGCGTGTGGAATGTGTTCTCGCCGACTGACACGCAGCTCTATTTTTAAACGGGCTTTCTGAGAAGTCGCCCACGGGTCGTGTTGCACGCCACCTGTCAGGAGCCGGCCGACCCTAACCCACTTCTGACCCCCCAGCCCCGAAACAATGGTGTCATGAACTTGGCTCTGAACCAGTCCCTCGTAGAGGTTACGGCTAAGTTGAAGGCGTGTGGATGAAACACGAATGCACCGACCTCTGAGCGACTCTTCAGGCTGCTCCTCTTGGGCCTGAACAGGACATCCTTAAAGTCCAGCTTGAGATCCACGTCCACACGAGGCATTTTGGACCCCCCCCCCCCCCCAGAACACTGACGACCAGGATGAGGAGGATGAGTAGAATCCCCCGAGGAAGGGCTGCTGCAACTGTGGTGCTTCGCCAGTCCCGAACACCAACCACCAAAACCCGAACCCCCGGACGACCGGCGTATTTATAGCAAGAAGGGGCCCGGCCCAGCCCCGGCCCCGCCCCCCATGGCTTTAATTGGGCCTGGACACTCCTTCTCTGTCCCTCCCCTCTCCTTCAAAGCTGGCAGGCACGGCTGCCTGATGTCTACACACACGTGCGCGCACACACACACACACAGTGGCACTGCAGTGGCTGCTGCAGTGAATAGAGCACACCTGCTGTCCAGTTGGCGCATTACTCCAGGAGACGGGGAGGATGAGGGCCAAAGGAGTGAGATGGGGGGGGGGGGGGGGGACAGCCAGCGCCCATTATGACTCATCCATTGATTAAGTATGACGTCATCCGTGCATGATTAAAGTTTAGTGTCGTTTCACCACTTCATGTCAGATGAAGTTTAGATAGATAGAACTTCCTAGTATTATTCTGTTATGACACAATAAAGCCAGTAGGTGGCAGCAAAGCTGAAGAAAACATCTGTTAAATGAAGAGCAGGACGACCAGCGGGGTCAAAGCTCTTGTTAAAGCGTCTCCTGGCAACAAGAGGCGCTTTTATGAAGTTTGCCACTTCCTTTATCGCCCAGTGAAACGCATCAATTTGCATTCAGTCCTTCCAGGAAGCAGTTCTTCTTTTTCTCACAGACACCTTATACTCTAAATCTTTATTACAAAGTGGAATAGACTAATCACAGCATTTCAAATGAAAAGTGAAAGTCGTGCCATTACTCAAGTTTGCAACGCAGAGATGAAATAATATCAGACAGAAGTGATTTATATGAAAAAAAAAAAAGATTGCTTCACAATTAAAAAATAAATGAATGCGAAAGCTTTGAGCTGCGGTTAATTTTCTTTCTCACACGACTGATTAGATTCCGCTAATCTACAGGCCGCTGCTGTTCCCATTGCTCTTTAACCTTTAACCTTTGGGCCACGTCACGCTGAATCAGGTCGGCGCTTTGAAGCGGCAGCGCAGCTGATAAGGACGGGGACAGCTTGGCTCTTTAGGCCACGTCGACCTGCTGCGGTCCCAGCTGGAGTCTCGGGTGTTCCTCTGAGCTTCAGGGTGAGGTAAGAAGTGGGTTTTTATTTTATTTTATCTTATCTGTATCCCATTTACCTGCAGCGCCACCATCAAGTTCACATTCATGACATTATTCGAACTACGTCACTTCGTGATCCATTAAATATGCAAATGTTAGCATGCTAGCATGCTATACACGGTAATGGTGAAATTCCATGAGAATATTGGCATTTCCAACGTAGCCAGGTTAGCGTTAGCACTGGGCCGCTAGCATGGTTCTATCACCTCTCAGTGTTTAACAGGAATAAATCATCCATTATTATATTATTATTATTATTATTACTGAGAGTGATAATAGGAAATAGCGAGTCTCGCGAGACTGCGTCAGGGCGCGTGCCAACGAGAAACTTGTTCACCTTTACTTCCGGGTCACGTGTGCGCCTTTCCACGGGCCTTTTAAGTGCCATGTTTTCTTTTTACCCGCTAGTTTTAATTCCTCAGATACACAAATACATTTGGAACCAGGGAAAATTAAAAAAAGAGAATTTCGGGCTTGTTAGTGCCACTCTTAATAGTTTAACTCCATTGTTATTTTATTTTTTTCCTCTGTGGTTTTGAAAACCATAAAAAAGAATCAAATAGTCTGTTTATTTAATGCTGAATGAATTTAGTCATAAAGTCCCTTGTCTCTTGGGCCCAGACTTGACTATATCATAGTGTTGTGAATGTGGCCTTTCACTGGGATGTTGATTGTGCAGAGAACACACACACACACACACACACACACACACCTCTATAAGACTATACCACCCTGTATCCTGCTGCTGCTGCTGATGGGAAGCTCCGGTGGCTTCAGGGACACTTATCTCACACACATTCCGAAGTGTAGCCCCCACTGTGTGTCATTACACTGAGCAGATGTGAAAACCGCATGCCGGTGGGTGAAACAAATTGTTCTGAGAAGCTTTGATGTTCTTTTCCTGGCACCAGTTGAAATGCCAAGAGCCTAAATATTCCATTTGTTTTCTTAATTTGTGGCGCAGGTGTTGGAGGATGAAGAGGAATCTGATGAAGTAGATTTAGCAGAAACTTGGTGAGTTTTTCTCTCGGGGGAGGGGAGGGGGGGGGGGGGCATCAATGCAAAAATAACAACTAGAAGTGAGAATTCCAGAGAAGTAGGTCAAATGTCACTTGTGGTCTACAGGGAAGCATGGTAGGTGGTGAGAATCACCCTGTGGCGTGCAAAGGAATAGGCCTAATGCCATCTTGTCTATATAAACAGCTGTTAGGATTAGAATATGCGCTTCATGACTAGCATAATTCAGAAGCAGGTTTCCCCCAAAGGAAAACGCATGAGGCCGAGCTCCCATTCTTTGTCGCTGGGATCTACCACGTGAGGTAAACACAGGCCAAGTTGCAAGTCCTCTCACAGAGCCGACGTTTCCGCGTGACTCGCTCCCAGCATGCGACGGTGATGTAATCCAGCACCGACGGCAGCGGGGCAGGGCGAGAGGAGCCCCCCCGGCCTGGCTTTGCCGGTTGCGCGTGAAGGAAACGACCACGCAGGCTCGTAAACACAGGAGGGCATCGAGCTGTTCGATAGGGATCTGTCATTATGACATTAATATAATAGCCAGCCCAATGCTGGGCTATTGGAGTGTTGCCGGTCGTTCTCGGTTCGACGCGCTCTGTGGCTACGTCTTGGTTTCGCCGTATCCAACAAAAAGGAGAGTCCAGAAGCGGGCTTAAGAGAATAAAATGCCACTAATTTATTACAAAATACAACAACTTAAAACATTCAATAAACCCGATCATCTGGGTGCAGCGATCCCGCCAGAGCGGTCAAACCCTATGTGCCCTTCCGGGTCAACACCTGTTCACCGCCTGATTGGCCGTGCCTTATGTACCCCACATGGCCACAGTGCCACCCAGTGCACAAAATAGGAACCGCACCCCATCAGTTGCATTTGGCCCCTACAATTAAGATTAGATAAAGGACAACATTTACAACAGGGAATGCAATTAAAGGAAGCCTCCGTGATCAAAGCGCTCGCCTTCCAGCTCCCTGCGTTTCTCCGGCCGCTACATCAACCATGAAGAGTAGAAGTGAATCTGAGTTGATTTTTTACTGGTTTCTGAATCCATAAATGGAGTTTCAATGTTAACTCCATTTGTTATTTACTGCAGTGATAATGAAAAATTCAAAAGTAACCCAGAATCCTGAAAATTCCACCGAGATCCCTCCAGACCTTTTTGAGTTGCGCTGCTAAAAGTCAGACGGATAAATGGCAGTGAAAACATGACCTCGTTGGGTAATGAGAAACCCCGTCAATAACAAACAGTGGAGCTACAAGTTCAGGCCTGCCTGACAGAAATAAGCCGCCAAACATCCGTCAGTTTTATTGACTGTCTTGTGGCTGCAGCCAGAGTTTAAAAAAAAAAAAAAAAAAGCAGGAAGTGTTGCAAAATATTTTGTTTTTGCCAGAATGTGTTTGAACTCTTGGGCTCTCTGGCTTTAAGAAATATTTACGTATTTTTGTTGTTGGTTTTCAACAAATAGACTGATTTTCATAAAGAATAAATCCGCAAACATCCACGAGTGTAAAATGAAACGTAAGCCCTTTAAGTTTCCTCCACATCCTTCTCCAACACCGACTTGGAGAGATTAAGGCAGTTCTGGATTAAAGGGACTAAAGACGAGTTTCACATTTCAAACCGTTTAACCTCTCTGTAGTGTTTACATTTTTTTACCACTTCTATAATACCATAAGCTTCAAATCTACCTTTTTGTTGGTTAGTTGGCCCTTCTGAATGAACGGGAGCAACTCCAGAGTGTTTTTATAAAACCACTTTATTAATACTTCTTGTTAAAAACAGAATATATATATAAAAAAAGACAAACTTCTAAAAAAAGAGTGATTTTACAGAGTGGCTTTTGCTTCAGAAAACAGAAACAAATTCCTATTTGCACAACGTGAAAAATAAAAGTCTTTACCCTGCAGTGACTGAGTCAGCGTTAAAGAAATAACTTTCCTTTTCTTAATAGAAAAAAACAAAAACAAAGTGGAAAGTTTCTAACACACACTGTACGGCTGCTACATTAAGGTCAACCCCTCTACAGACGTGTAGAAACCTTCCTTGGTAAAGTGACTGTCGTTTCTTTTAAATGTCTCTGAACTTAAATACAACCTGGAAATGAAAAGCTTTTCACAAAGCACACTTTGTATTGCACACACAGATCTCCTTGTACCCTTTAAAACAAGAAAGGAACTCGATAGCACACCCCGGAGAAGGACTTTATAGCCGTCGCCTTTACGGGAAGCCGCTGCTGTCGCCTTTATATGGTTGCAGTTTTCTAATCCTGGTGTACCCCGTCAGTATGCAGCGCAGCGGGTCTGCTCAGCCCCTAAATTAACCCGTAATCGCCATGGCAAACATGGAAATCAAACATAAAACAAACTCCGTTCTCAAAATCAAAATGATAAGCTTTAAAATGTTAAGAGGAATTAAAAAAAACAATTTAATTTAAGCTATTCTTAAACATTTCGTGTCCATCATGGTGGTTTGGGTTCTGGGGCTAGGAGCCAAAAAAATCCAACACAAATGCAAATCTCAAAAACAAAACATTTGCATCAGATCAACTGATGCGATAAATTAAAGGGGGGGGGGGGGCGCTATGGCAGGAGAGGGAGATGCCTTAAATATATGAGACTTGGACAGAATGACACACGACCAATAGCAATAATACTAACAGCCCAGAGCGACGGTACAAAGGGATGAAACAGAACAACAGACCAGAGTGGCTCGCACCGCGCGGATCTTTGATCTGGCTGGTGAGTCTTTAAAGGGTTCGGTGCACGAGTCCAGGACGTTGTCTTCCCGGCTCTCCTCCGAGCGGCTTACGTGCGGTAGATCTTGTGGTCGTACTCCGGGGCGGAGCAGCCGTGAGGAGAGGCCGTCTCTCTGTGGATGGGGGCCGGCATGCTGCTGTGGTGCTGGTGGTTATCGGGCAGCGCCAGGCTCAGCAGGCTGGTGCAGGTGGGCAGGTAGATGTGCTGAACGTGCTCCACCTCCGAGCGGCACACGGGACACAGCTGACGGAGACGGAGACGAGGAGTCAGTTTCAAACCGGGCGGAGCCAGTAAAGCAAACGTCAAGATGAACGCCGTTTCGTGTAAACGTGTTGTTCAAACAACCGTGAAAAGGATCGAACGTTGGAACCCAAACCGAAATGAAGGAGATTTTAGCCGAGCGAGGGGCGCGAAGCGTCGATGGGCCGACCAGACGGCGTCACCGAGACGAAGACGACCCTCACCTGGAGCTGATTGGCGCAGGTCTGGCAGCACACCATGTGACCGCAGGGGCAGAAGGCGGCGTCTATCTCCTCCTCGCAGCACAGCATGCACAGCAGCGCCTCCCTGAGCTTCTGCAGCCGCTCCTGCAGGGCCCGGCTCTGCTGCAGTTGCCGCAGTCCACGGCGTCGTCCTGCTGGTCGTCCCGGCTCGGGGAGCGCGACGGGGACGAGCGCTCGCCGTGGCCGGCGCGGTTCACCAGGTCTACGACGCCGGCGTTGTAGAGGGCGCGGCGGGCGTGGTCGTACACTTCCTTGGAGGTACGGCGGATGTCGAAGACGTACTTCTTGCCCAGGTTGATGTTTTCGTTGAGGAAAAGCGACGCCAGTGGCCCTTAAAGTCTCTGCTGTACTGCATCATCACCGCGTCGGTGACCGTGTCGCACCTGAGACAAAGACGTCAACACAGACGTCAACGAACGTCGTGTACCGGTGGTTAATTCAACCCCCCCGCCCCCCCGCGTCCTGCTCTGAATCCCGCCTCTGAAACAACGCCGTCGGCGCCGATGCTTGGAGGTGACCTCCAGCACGACTTAATGGCTCAACCATTTGAATCGTCAGCCTTCACTGCAAACACAGTTTATAGACGGTAAAAAGCTCCATCTTTAATCATTTAAGACAGTTTGGGGTAATTCCGGGCTTCTATAAACGCTCATTCAGGCCAAGGCCATGTTTTACAACATGCACTTCAAAATAAAAGGCATTCAGGAGAACGAGGTAAACGTTGCAAGGCATTAAGAGCACAACGCATCCCCGCAGAATGGATTGCTGGTTCCATTTCCCACACCTCTGCTCGTATTTCACCAGAAAGACGAACACATCGAGTCGATTAGATTTGCAAAAGGTCCTTACAGCTGCCGCAAACACTCTTATCTCGGCTCAACACGAGGCGAGCTACCGTTTGCAGCCGGCCACTAAACATTCCAGACCATGCCGACTCGGAGAAATATCAAAGAGGCGTGGGTCACTCCGGCTGCACCGATACGCACCGAGCCGCAGTGTGCGGGTTTGTTTTCAAGCTCACCTGTAGAAGGCGTGCGTCTCTGTGATGGCCCTGTACAGACCGCTGGCTGCCCGGTGACTGATGAGCTTAAACAGAAGCACCACGCTGTCACTTGTATCCTTGGTAACCGTCAGGTAGACGGTTTTGCCAGACTGGGTGGCAATCTGGATGACTGGGTAGCTGACGCTAGAATGAAATCAAACAGAGGAAGAAGCCGTTCATTTTGCACAGCGCTAGCTTTTTTCCCACGCGGTTCCTTCCAGAACGCCCGGGACGCTGCTTACCTGTTGACTAGGCTGAAGTCCTCTTTGCATACCGCGATGCCATCCGGGCCGACTCCTATGGCCAGCCGTTGGCCGTTTGCGTCGCGGGCCCAGTGCCACTCCACGCCGTAATGGTCCAGAGAGGAGACCAGCTGCAGGGCCTGATACTCCACCGAGCCCTGGCTGGAGCCCTCTAGAGCCTTGTGTCTGGATACGATGCTGCAGCGGAGATACGGGCCGAGGTTTCTGTTTTTAGCGCTAGAACTCAAGGAGCAGCCGCGTCAGACGGGCGTGACGAGATACATAACGAATGGCTCCGGTCGGCACCTCAGGAAGGACTACCGGGACACTGATGGGATACTCTACACTCATTGGACGGCTGTGCATGCCATCTAAAGCCCCCCCCACCCCCCCCCCCCCACATCAAGTTACTCTGCCTCTAAAGGTCCCATAAAAAGCAGTTTAAGTTAGTATTTTGATCTAGTGAACATCTTTGGCTCACTCTCTCCTTCCATTATTTACTTTTCCGCCTCCTTCAGAGGGAGGGACACAACGGGGGGGGCGGAGCTTCAAGAAAGCCGATCAAGTCAACAGGTTTTTTTCCACTCGATGCTTCTCGTGAACCGCAGCGACGCCTCGAGCGCCGGTTTGTTCTCCGGGCGTTTCCGCATTCATAAAACCTGAGTGTTGTACCTGTTCATGGTGGCGTTGCCGGGCTCCTCGCCGCACAGCTCCGCGTACCAGTACCGGGCCGTGTTTTGGTTGTAGTCGCCGAACTCGGCCTGCGCCAACAGCGCACTCAGCTCCCCGGCTTGTTCGGAGGCCATGCGGAGATGGCCGTTGTGGAGGTCCTCCTTCACGTGCGTGAAGAAGACGTGTCTGGTGGACGGGAAGGAGAACGGCACAGCGGTCAGGCGGGAAGCGTTTCAAGCTCCACTGCGAGCTAAAGAGCGTCTCGCTGTAAAACAAAATATGGCCCGATAACCCCGTGGAATAGAAACAAGCGCCGCCGCCGGTCGCAAAGTCGTAGTGATCTTTGTTCCTCCAAAGATTAATGGCGCTCAAAAACAACAATTGTTATTGTGTGGACTGAATGGGTAGATGAGAACACCCGGTTCTGCTGTGGCCAAGGACAACAGCAAGACCCCCCCCCCCCATAAGAACTCATGTCTGGTTGTTTTTGACTAAAAAGATGTGAAGAATTCCTTCCTAGAGCTCGAAGACAATTGAACTCTAGTAACCTGAACGAATCCCGTCCTCCCGCTGACTCGTGGCGCTCGCAGCCTCCCAAGCAGGCACCTTCTTCAGTCGGACAGCTTTCTATTGGCCAGCGACCCCCCCCCCCCCATCCTTCCACTGACAACAGAACCTCACAGCCCTTTCTGTCCTCGCTCCCGGCCCAACCTCACATTCTACTGCAGGCCCCCCCCCCCACTGAAATGAAAGAACGTCTGAAAGAGCTAACGCGGCGTTTCCTCCCCGCCTTCCTATGGGGAGTACGAACGCAGCTGCTGCGCCGGCGGTGAGCGAATGTGCACGTTTGAGCACCGCAACTGTTCCCGTGTACAAAAAAAAAAAAAAAACACGCCTCGTCCAGCAAAGCTCAGTAACAACAGTAGTGAAAAGCAGCTGTGAGGCGCAGCCCCCCCCCCCCCCAGGACGAGCCTCAGGGATAACAAACAGAGCTTTGATACGGCGTTGGACATCCCATTCCCTCCAGCACACAACAAACACCGAGCTCTATTGTGTCAGGCCCAGCAGGCGTCATGTGACGGAGCGCTGCTGCTTACCTGCCTGCCCCGACGCGAACAATAGAGGCGTGCCTACAAAGGGTTACTACAGGGCAAGCCACAGGTTACTAGAGTTCAGCGCGAGCGTAATACCGTCACCGCCAGCGAGCAAGGCATTATACAATCTTGATCTACTGCAGGACACGTCCCGGCCCGTTCGGTTCGGTCTTGTGACACCGATGCCGTTAAAGTTAAACCTCAACTCCATTTGTGCCTTTGAGCCAGCCAGCGTTGAACCATCGCAGCCTTCGGCCACCGGGCCGCCGAGCCAGACGTTCGATTTGTGCATTCCTTCCTTGGTGCCCCCCCCCCCCCTGATAACCAATAATTAGTTTAAGAGGACTACTAATTTCCAGTCATAATTCCCCAGTGAGCGCTAACAGCAGAGGAAAAGGAAGAGCTGGTTTTCTGGGAGGCTGCCTGGAATCATTTAATTAAAGCTGCTTTCTGGACCCGAAGCAGCAGCATTTGAAAATAGGTCAGGGCTGAGCTATGGAGTGGGTTGGGGGGGGGGGGGGAATAGAGCTGCCCAGTTCCTCCATCCCGTCGTTGAAAAACACAATTCCTGCTTAAAATGCACAAATGCTGCGAGTGAGAGTCATTCTAGGAAAGGTCAAGAGAGAAAACTGGAAGCTGGAGACTTATTAACAAGGAAACTTGACTCAACTCCGGTAAAGGATTCCTTATTTTAACGATTTGTCCCCCCCCCCCCACTTGTCTCTTCCAGCAGCAGACAGAAAGCCAGCGTCTCACCAAACTGAAACTCAACACCTCGGGCTGGAGACGGCGCCGCGTCCAGCCCATCGCCGGCAGAGCTGCAGTCCCTCAAACAATGAGGTTAGTGAGCTAGTCAAATAACACACAGGCAGGAGCCGTGTGCTGCAAGGTTACTATCGGTCAATGAACTATAGTAACCTCAACGTCTTGCCTCAGGGTGTGGACGCCACGCTACGCCCGGAACAAGCGCATTAAGCCTTTAATGTACCGAAAGGCTGCTAAATGGCCACGTTTAGCATCAAATATAAAAAACTTTATACTAGACTACTAGTTTGAAAATAACCAAGGGGGGGGGGGGGGGGGGGGTAAAAACAGGTTAACGATCAGGAGCTGTGATAAAGCTCCTAATCGGTCGGTGTATCCAACGTCTGCCTGATCAGAATGTTAAAACACGGGTCCAAACGAAGGGGGAAACATTCCCAGCAGAAGCAGCTGCTGGCAAGTAGCGGTTAATGGTGCAGGTTTAATGCGGGCTGCAGGGTCAGCCCCCCCCCCCCCCCCTTGAAATACCATTTCAAAATGTCATTTTAGTGGAGCTTTTTTTTTTTTTACTGTAGACGTACAGCCTAAAAAACAAACAAAACCAGAAAGTGCAAAATGATGGGATGCACGCGAGCATGAACTCTGAAGCGATCGCCTGGGATTACACAGATTATATAAGCGGCTCCGAGCGCGCTCAGTCCAGCGCTCAGGTTACGTAATAACGCCTATAAGAAGGGCGTCGAAAAAAGAAGCCACTCCACTTTACTTTGTCCGTTAGAACATTTGTTCCATCGCATGTTACTTTGCTGCTCAGACATGCCGTGAATGAGGATACGTTTGAGAAATATATTTTAGATAGGAAGTAGGTCAAAAGGCGACGGCACGAGGTTAAACGGTCGCAGGAATTAGCAGATTAACTCTCGTTTAACGGAGGCGTGACTGTGCTAAAAGCACGGCCATATATCGTGGCAACTTTGCATGACGTTAAAAATCAGAAGCGAGTCTCCTACCCTGTGTGACTCTTTAGGCACGGTTACGCCACATACCCTTGCCGGGTTTTCTTCCAACCCAGTGACCCCCCTCCCCCCGCCCAGATCAATGTGGTTCGACTGCAAGGACCAGCGTCTAAAACATGTTCTGAACGTCCCCGATCAGGGGAAAGCACTTTCAAAAAAAGGTACAAGCTGAACTTCAGGGAGAGTACTTGAACACATTTAATTTATTTCATGACCAACCACTTTTATTCACTGGGCTATAAAATTCATTAAAACTAATTGAGTGAAGCAGAACAAATGTTGGAAAGACGTGCCTGTTCACAAAAACGCAGAGAAACAGCTAAAAAAACTAAAAAAAAAAAGGTTCCTGAAGGTTAAAGTTGTAGTTTTGAAACAGCAAATGAAGAACCAGAAACTGAGCTGTCACTCAACGGAAGAGTCAGATGGTGGATTCGGTCTTTGTTCAGGCAAAACTTGGCAAAAACAATTGAAAGAAACAAAAGTGCAAAAGTTATTTGTGTGTGTGTGGGGGGGGGGGGGGGTCTGAATGGGGGTAGAGACAGTCCCTGAGGGCAGGCACAGAGCTGCTGGATCACATTTCCGGCTTAGTGCTCAGTCAGAATGAACTATAGTAACCCCAGCAGCAACCCAGGAAAGAGGTTACTACAGGGCATTCCTCCAAACTGGGAGCAAGGTTTTCAGATTGCGTTCAGGGAGCATTTATTTTTCCATCGTGCTCTCCTCAACAGTAAACATAAGTATTTATGAAACTAATTTCTACAAATCTCTTCAGAAAAAAGGTCCAGCGCTGCCAGCGAATGATAATAAGGAATAATAAATAAACAAATAAATAAAAATCACACACTGTCTGCTCGCCACGCAGGCCTTTAAACCCACCTCGTCTGTTCTTGTAGAATCAGATGAGGCTCCACAAAGAACTTGACTCGCAGCCTCAGCCGACACGGAACCACGACGTCCATCTGCTGGCAGATGCGGTTCCTCAGATTCAGCCACAGGTTCTCTCCTTTGCTGCCGGTGAACTGCAGCCCAAAGTAGTCCACTTCAATTATGCCCAACTTCCTGCACACCTGGACAGAGGGAGGGGAGGGGGGGGGGTCACCAAATTGGATTTGGGACAAAGAAATTCCCAATGCAGAAATCCAAATATTTTTTTTACACTTAAGGTTTTATTAGTAAAATATTGGTTTTCATTTACGGCAAGACGGTTTAGTTCAAGAAAGGGCAGCTGACATCTTGAGTGCTTTAGAAGTTTAAAATATACGGGGAGGGGGGGGGGGACACACTTTAATAAAGTTTAAAAAAAGAAAAAAGCAAGAATTTCACAAGTAAACAAACTATCCTGTTTACTCCTGGGGGGGCTCAGTCACCCCAGCGCTACTGCCACAGATTAAAAACCCATCAATATCGTGGGGTGAAGGGGGGGGGGGGGGGGGGGGCTGACCTAACCCACGATCCCACCAGCAGCAGCGGCCATGCTGGGACAGAAACACTTTCATTCTACTCTCGGCACGCTGCTGATAAGACTTTGCATGTTGAGAGAGGTTTATGTTTAAAATTAAAATTAAAATAAAAAAGGGACACAACTGGAGAGAAACTTCTGCAGAAGAAATGCGGCAAAGGTCTTTAGTTTCGGTTCGACTTTAACGCTGACTGAACGGAAGACAAATGAACTCGAGTAACCTCCGACGGCTGAGCCACGCAGGTACACGCAGGTACACGCAGGTACACGCAACCACCAACTGTGGTAGTAAAAACTTTATTCAATTATGTAAAGTTGTGATGTTATCAGGTTTAATTCTTAGAACCATTTATTTATTTTTTGCACGATCTTTATGCCACGCGTGAACGCAGCCCAATTCCTCCACGCGCCGGTTAAATCCCGCACTCTTGTTTACCGGAACATCTGAGTCACGCTTTAAGTTAAAAACAAGTTGGAAGTTCTGCAGGACACATTACTATGAACGCCGTCGCGTCTTACGATGACGCGCTTTTCTTAACCGCAACCACCCAAACAGACGCGACGCGCGTCCCCGTCGCAGCCTACCTTATTCAGGCAGTCTTCGCCGTTCGCCTTCGCGTCAACTTCCACTTCCATCACCACCGAATCCGGACGCGTCACGTGGCAGAGCATCGTCAATACGTGGCGCGTCACTCTTTAAAAACAACAAAACAACGCGCGAGCCCTCCAGACGCCGACATCAGACCTCCATCCGTCACTTCCCGAGTCCTTCCACTTTCTGTCCCCCGTGGCCGCCAGCTGTGAGATATATCAATGAAACACCACGCACAGCACCGCCCACTCTCCGTCTGTCCAATGAAAACTCGTTTCATACGAACACGGAAAAGCTCGGCCAATCAGAAGTCGTTTTGCATTTAGACACTGTTCTGGCTCGCGCTCGCCCCCCCCCCCTCGTGCCTTGAAGCGTGAGAGAGACATCCGCTCCGCTGCGCCATCTTCTGGCTACTAGCCTGAAAACAAACCTTCAACGCACCTGCTCCTAATGAACTAGACGTTTCAGCAGGCCGCGGGGTAAGTTTAATGGCGTGCACGCCGTTCTCCGTTCCCCTTCTTCGCTTTGTATGAATAATAAATGCGAGCTGCTACAACGGAAGTACTTTCGGCATCTGCTGTCCAAAGTGTTTTTAATTTTTCATATCCAACTCAGCCGTGGCTTTTTTGTGCTTTCCCTCCTCGTACGACCCTTGGGACGAACTCAATGCTTATTTATCACGAGCGTGCTTAACATTTACGTTGCAATGAACAAATGGCCAAGATGAAACCCGCGTAAAGCCGTTGTTTGGCTGACTTTTAGACACATTTGTGGATCCTCCACTTCTGGTTTGCTGTTTGGTTCAATGATGCCAGAGGACGTTTTATAGTTGGGATCCCCCCCCCCGCGCCACAATTGTACATCAATGACGTAGTAAGAGCTCCTTAACACAATCGCTTCTGTCATACTATTATTTTTTATTAGTTTAATCATCTTTGATTGAACTTTCAGTTATGAAGATGGCACCGTATACATTTAACAATGTAAGCATTGTTTAAAAAAGATCTTGTGATCATTGCTAATGCCGAATGCATTGTTCTCTGGGCCGTACCCTAACCCCTCCAAAAAAAAAAACCCTCTCCGGGAGGTAATTAGAAACTACATATTATAGCATAAGTGTGTGATGTAAATATCCAGGAGGGTATCCCCGTATCTGCTGCTGATTTGGTATCTTATCTGGCTGACGAGTGTCCCTTTGCCCTGCAGTGATGCAACACCTGAGCAATGAGTGACGAGAGAGACGTGCGGTCGGAGCGCTTCCAGTAACCGTAAATGGATAAGCGGGGAAGATGGCGCGATCTGACGTCTGCTGTCGACGAGGAGGTACCGATTAGAGACACGACACAGATGCATGCGGCCACACAGTCCCACTCTCTAATACCAGGCATAGCCTCCGACATATCCACCTTCAATGTACTGCGTTTGAGTAATACTTTGAGTTTAGGAAGACAGACATGTTGATAACCAAAAAAAAAGTATTTAATATGATGTGGAATAGCAGCACTGCAAGAACTACAGGAAAAACAAGTGAAACATTTATCTATTAAGACTCTTCTCTTGCACATCTGGTTGCACATCTAGGTCATTTTCTGGGGGGGGGGGCCATCTTTGTTACCATCTGTGTCCTCGCATCAACATAGAACGTTTGCAGACTCCTGGTTCGTGGCTAGGGTATGACATCATGCAATGTGACATCACTTTGCTCTAAGGCAAGCCACTGCTCACCCTATTGGAGCTTGTGCGTGCGTGCGTGCGTGCGTGCGTGCGTGCGTGCGTGCGTGCGTGCGTGCGTGCGTGCGTGCGTGCGTGTGTGCGTGTGTGTGTGTGTGTGTGTGTGTGTGCGTGCGTGGGCACATGACATCACAGCGTCATCACTGCTCATCTCATAACCAAAGTCGTGCCTCTTGAAGCAGAGATTATGTCAGAACGTGCCATGCTAACAGAGCTACTCTCTTGGCTGCTGTTGTTGTGGTTGCTGTGGTTGCGGTGCTATAATAATTTTATTCTAGCGCTCTTAAACCGAAGGAAGAGGAAGTGCAGCGGCGCTGGAAGATCGGTCCACAACGGGGATTTGTTTGCTCAAGTATGTGGAAAGGCCAGAGGGCAAGCGGCGCCTCTGAGTCCTCCAAAGACGAGCAGCGGCCGCCGGCGCAGGATTTCAAGGATTGGCCTTCGCCACGTGGATTCTCATCAGGCCAAGATTCTTCATCTGATTCAGATGTGGAGGAAAAATGTGCCATGAAGAGGAGCCAGAGATTCACCAGCTCTTTCAAATTTGGGGAAAGAAATCAACCGCAGTCGACAAAAGAAAACGGGGTAGAAGTATCGCCAAAGAACTCGAGTGCCGTCCCGACCGCAGAGGCCGACTTGGCCGGAGGATGTGTGCAGTTTGAGAACCGCAACACTTTGGGTGAATCGAATGAACCTGCAAGGTCGGCCGTATTGAGGCCGCAGGAATTATGGCTGGCAGTAACCAGATGTCTCTCACTCCGCTGGCCTCCTCGCTTTAGCAAACAAAGCAACACAAAACTAGCCTACCAAGTGGAACATGGCCGACCGGTGGACACGCAATCGCCCGTCGGCTCTGAATCGACCAATGACGGCTCGACAATAACGACTACTTCGGACGAAAGAGATGTGACGCTGATGAAAAATGAAGACGTGGAACCCAAGAACAGAGGGGTTAAAAGCTCCGCGTTCCCTCGCCGCGGAATTTCTCGTTCCTCCCCTGGTTTACCGAGACCAAGACAAGCTAGCGATTTGGTGTTGGCTTCAATGATATTGGAGAAAGAAACGTTCTTAAGGGTTGAGCTGGTCGAGTCGAGCAATATGAGTGAAGAGTTTCGCTACCGGGCAGAATGGAAACTGTCTGAGAAAACGAAGGAACTGGCCGAGGGGGTGTGGTTCTCTCGGAGCCAAAAACCGAAGGATTGACACAAGTCGGAGGGTCGGCTGCCTCTAATTGGGCTGTTTTGCTTTTTTTTTATATTAGTTGGTAATTTCCATCATCAGTTATCGACTATTACTGTCTTCTGATATTAGATTTCGGGGTATCTGATTAGACGTGCTTTTCAGTAAATAATTAATAACCTTGGTTTTGCATGATGGCGGGTTTTAATAGCTGCAGGCTGGTACAGGCTGAGCTGATACGAATGCAGCGACCGCAGATAACTCGGAAGGCTATTTTCAGAAACGCAGCTCAGTCACTTGTTTGTTTTTTCCGCCTCTCTGAGTCTCTTGGAGAACATTTTATACTTGGATGCTTTCTTGCATGGGAGGAGGAGAAGTAATAGCATTTGTCATGTTTTTCTTAATAAGCATATAAAGTGCCGTGTTACATAAGCAGAATATATATTGTAACATGCTTTCGTTTATTAGGTCACGTCAGCAGTAGAATGAGCTTTTAATGCGATTATTTCTCAGATGTAAACACAAACATCTGTGTTCTTTAAGCAGTGTAGATTTCAGGAGTCACACGGTTGCACTTTCACTCTCATTGGTCTTTTCATGGTTTGTTTCTGATGTTCTCGCCTTCCTTGCTTTCTGTTTCTGCACAGTCATCGCTGGCAGGGAATCATACAACCACTTTTTATGTGGCTAATTATTGGAGCTGCACAACAATGCAACAAATGCGCATTAAGGAGCTGGTGTGGGATGTTGGGAAGGATTCATACCAGCATCTTTTCCATCATAGAAAAAGAGAGAAGGAAGGAGTTTTTATTACGAAGGTCTATTTTAGGGTAGTAAAGAGTTTTTGACTGATTGCCGAGCCTTTTAAATGTGTGATTTAAGACGGGCACCGATGAATTATCTTTGACCGGGACTCTAAACAGCATCAACACGGATGTCTGTGTTGTATCACACGCATTCTGCGGACATCGTATGCATTTCCCTTATCTAATACTGTCCGTGTGGCAGAAGCATTGCTGTCATTTTATACTTTCTATCTGTGGCTGATGGAAAACAGAATAAAAAGGTGTTTGGAAAATGTGAAGGGTGCATTCATGTCAAAAGGAGGAGGAAGTGGGGATTCGTCTCGTCTGTTTTGAAAGGAGAGTTTCATCCCCGAGGCCACAGAACTGGCAATGATTATCACTAATGACTGCCTCATTAGGCAAATGATACATGTCCCACAGATGGAGCCTTATAACACGTATTTAATGATAACTCAATTCCTATTGGGGAGAATACGATTAATACCGAATGTATAATTATATCTGACCACACGACTAATTAGTGATCGACTTGGCTTCTTAACATCATTTTGACAACTGTGTGCCAAACATGTTTTTGGTATGTGCATAAATTAAAACATAAATAAAGAGTTTTTTTGTGAACGTAATATGTTGCATCTGCCTATAATAACCTGTGACTGAAGTTCATATGTAAAGGAATCTGAAGGAGGTGCTATTTATATTTGCTCCATGTGCCAGGAGGTCTCCTACAGTCCAACTCGGCTAATGTTTAACTAGCCTTACGGCCACTAGTTGGCATTAACAAATAGACTCTCAGTCTGACATTGTTTTTGTCCGTTTTTTGATGTATGTATTATACACAAACAAGCCGGACTGTGATGTCATGGCTTACTTGCATTTGTCTTGCAAGTCTGGATGTTCCTCGGCGTCTCAGAGACAGTTAGGAGCTGGAAGTTTAGAGTCTGAACTTGGTTTCTCTCCCGTTTTTTCCTGAGCCGGATGGGCTTTCAAACCACCGATCTCCTTCTCCGCCCTCTTCCAGATGGTGGAGACTTGCTGACCTTTGCCTATAATGGTGATCTCTCATCCAAAACAAGCACTGCTGCCACCTACAGGGGATCAGTTCGCCACTGCACTAGTGTTAGAAGTATGATATTGATAGCGGATCTTTACCAGACCAGGACTTTTAATTGGCAGATAATTCCCTATTTCCGTCTGTATAAATAGGATTTAATGTTAGCCAGGCGGTGGTGTACTTTTCTGTTATACATGTTGTGTATATGTGCGGAATTTTTCACGCATCTGCAGCTCAAGCCTTATTGAACCAACCCCTACTTCAACACTTTAACCACTAGATGGCGACAGTAAACTGTAGAAAGCAGGCAAAATTACAATTTATTTTCTCCGTCACTTTTTATTCTGCTTTGAACCCGAGTTGAGCTTTAGCTTTACAGTCATCAAGGTGGCGCTCTTGGTGGAATATAACTGAATCTGTTTGGCTCGAGAAAAGATGGAGTCTGCTCCTACACAGCAGCCGCAGGAGGAATAGTTTCCCTCACTCAACCCATGTTCCCTCCCCTCTTCTTTTTTGCTGAGTCACGTTTGCTCATGCTGTCTGCTGAGTACCATCTTCTCATGCAGACGTGTGTGTGCAATGAAAAGGCTTTGACAAAGACACTTTTGATCTCGCTACGGCTTTGAACTCTGAAGCCGTCCCATCTGACCGAGTCAAGCTTTGTAAAGCCGCTCTGCACACAGCCTGGAGGAATGATAATGGGAATAGCTGGCTCAAATTTATCCTCTCGGGATAGGGTAGGAACCTCCTGCAAGATGGACAGCCAAATCGTTTCATCTTTGTTCATTTTCGGCAATATTTACAATGTCTTTGCTTTTAGTTAAGGGAATCAATACCTAAACAAAAACAGCATGTTGTAGATAAAAGGTTTCTCATTCGTGTTATAGACTGCTCGTCTCCTTTTTCTTGTTTTTAACAAGTAAAGCTGAGATGCCACAAAGTCCATCTTTATGAAATCCTCATGTAATATACTTTAGTACACTGAGAATAATTACAGAGCAATAGAAACTACAACCTGCCTTTCATTTATTTTGGAGTAATGCTTTTTTTATACACTAGATGGCGCTAACCTGCATAATTACTAACTGCCTTTATGCTGATTCACCAAATAATGTTTTGCATGTTTAACCCATTATAGCAACCTCTTTTTATGCTTTATATGCATGAAGATATTCCAAAGTAAACAATTTATTTTTGACTGATTTGATATTTTTGCAGCTCAGCATTGCTCCTGTCATTATAGCTTGAAATGAACTCGATGAGTGGCGAGCAATGAACAACCCGGCCAAAACGTATACCTGACCATGCAGCTATGTGTCTTGCTATTTACACACTGTGCTGTTATTACTCCGTTACCACAGACCTAAGTGTTATTTTAAGAAGCCCTCCCAGTGACCGAAGTACAAAGAAGATCCCTCCGGTTCCAGTTGTTTGAATATCTTAGATACTTAACCCAGTGCTGTCACTCAGAGAGAGTCTGAATGGGGAAGTGGACTCTGTTCTCTGTCCGGTGTGTTTAGATATTCTTGATCCTGATAAGGAAAGCTATAATGCACCAGTGGCATTGATTATTTGCTCTCTGTACAGGTTGTCCATTAATCAACTAGTGCTGCCTATAATAAGGGATGAAACAATGGCTCCAATGGCGAAAGAAATAAGATCAACATCAAGACTGTAATTTAAATTAAAGGGTGTTTGACAAAGAACTTAATGGTAGCATTCAACAGACTTTAATTTGGGTCTTCATCTACCAACAATGTATTGCAACGGGAATTTAATGAAAATGCGTTTGAGCCGTTTAAATTCAATCGTCTGATGTTTCGGGAAATACTTTTGATTATAAGCGATGCCCTTAATAATACAAGCCGTGTTATTGGCGGCATCGCTTATCGTCGCGTTAGTGCAGTACGATTGTGTTTGGCGTATTTTATCAATGCCCCCCAAAAACAATTAAATCCTGCTAATTCCTCACTTTGCAGTCAATCTAACTGATCTGAAAATGGCCTATAAAAATGTAGCTGTGTTGAACAGATTGTGGAAAAACAAACCTTCCCCACTGCCTCGTGGCTCATTTTCAATGGAAATGATGAAGGCTGGGGATTAACATGGGAGCCATATTGCATACTTAGTGGTTCCTGAGTTTGTGTCTTCTGCAGTTGAACAGATGGCCACACGGGTGGAATGCAGACATTTTTGCTGTGTCCGCGACCATTTTTGAAAAGTGTTGTCCGTGAGCCTGTTGATGTTTGTGTCTGTGAATATACAGAGTGTGTTATACTTCTTTCCTGGAGGCCATCGCTCTAGATAGAAACACATTCTTGCAATTGCATAATAATTAGTCAATTCAGTGTTTCTGCATGTTTGAAAAGTCCCCCCCCCCATGGATGTTCTTATTTTTCATTTATAGTCTACAACATGTGTGGAGTTTAGCTTTGGTCTTTGGAAGAGATGCATCAAAATCAAATACAGGAAAGTATTTGAAATTTCGAGATGTGGAATCTAATATGACCTTGTGTGTTGATATAAAATGCAGAAATGTTGCAACTCGTGCATCAAAAGAATTCTCTTTGCTTAACTTTTTAAAAGTCAAGTTTCTCTTTGACTTTCCCTTCCTGAGATTACATTTCCTTTCTCTGTTCTTATTCATCTTCACCTTTCCTTGGATCCAATCCCTGCAGTCCTCGCCAACCGTCCCTGTAAATCCTCCGGTTTGATTTAGCTGGAAATGAAGATGTTATGAGAAAACTGCTCTTATTTTGTGGGAATGGCAAAGAAAATGTGATCCAACGGGGGAGAAAAGGAAAATAAAGAGACTTGCCTTGGGCATAGAGTTGCCTGGCAACAACTTCCCACCTTTGTGTGAGTTGGCTTTCAGCAGATTGCAATGAGGCCATTAAGAAACGCCGGCAGAAAGGTTGGTTTGCACCCGCTGGTGAAAGGCAGGCAGAAAAAAGACAAAACTCTGAGAGGAAATGTGAGTGAAGATGGATTTCACAGCTGAGTTGGAAGGCCTTCGTTTCCACATATTTGTCCGTTTATTTTTTAAATTTGATGACACATCATTTGAATTTTTTAAAGATGGATACAACTTCCATTATTGGAGGGTATGCTTTAGTTTTGTCCTATTGATGCTTAACCCCCCCCCCCCCGCCCTCAGAGGTTCAACTCCCACCTGGTTTGCAGGCCAAACAGGATGAAGGGAGCTTAAACCTGCCTTGACCTACTAGTTTCCACTAGTTTCTACTAACCTATCGGTTACAGCCGTGACAAAGTTCTTCAGAAATGCAAACCTTGTGTGACGTCGATAGACCTTATCTAATGCCACTTGTGGGCTCAGGGTTTTATCTGGACTGGTCTTTGCTTCAGTCTGGGGGGGGGGGGGGGGGGGGGGGTTGGTGATTATCTACAGACTCACGCAAATAAAAAGTTGCTTTCCAGTTGCACCCCCCCGCTGACTTGCTGTGACCATATCGTTTAAGGTCAGCATCTCTGGAAGTGCCATTAGGCTTAGATCATGTGTAGATTACGAGTCTGCAGCGTGACGTAGCCTGAGGTAGGAGAACATTGACAGATCATTCCGAGGTACCCGTAGTTACCCAGAGACTTGGGAAAGAGAAACTTTACAGATAAAGGCTCTGTTGATG
The DNA here is from genome assembly GCF_040956055.1 of Brachionichthys hirsutus. Classification (NCBI taxonomy): domain Eukaryota; kingdom Metazoa; phylum Chordata; class Actinopteri; order Lophiiformes; family Brachionichthyidae; genus Brachionichthys; species Brachionichthys hirsutus. The sequence continues at coordinate 2,456,711 of NC_090909.1, read as the reverse complement.
ATTACTTATTATTACTTGCCCTGAAGCATTTAAGTGGAAGTAGACCCATAGTCTGAGGCTTGAGATTATTACAGTCGATGCGCTCGGCCACATCAGCGTTCTATAAATGTATAAAGATTTTTGCACCGACTGGTTGAAAAGTTCACGGATGGCTCAGAGAATTTGCTTCTCAAAGTTACATAAATTGAGATTACAGAATGCCAGTTTCCAAGGCAACTGCATTATTGTCTTTGCTCTTGTTCTCTTCCGTCAGTTCTCTCTGCACACTTGGCAGTTTTTGTCATTCGAGGCCTCAGTGTGTTTGCGAGCTTTGGCGATGGTTGGTTAAGTGCCAAATGGAAAGCATTTTGAACAACGGGAGCCATGGAAATACGAAAATGGGTTTTCTGTGTGCAGTAAAATAAAAGCGCGATACGCAATAGAGAAAATATTTTACTCCATGTTAAGAATATGCTGTAAGGAATGAAGGCAGGAGTTGTGGATTCGGTTTGTGTGCTCGTGTGTACTTAAACGTCTCTGTGAACTGACTCGCTGGCTTTCTTTAGGATTCTTTTCATATTTTCTTTGCTCACTTTCTCCAGGGGACTAATTCTAGCTTTTACAAAATCAATACGGGAAATTATTTATTCATTATACAGTAGTTCAAGAAACCCACAGCGCCTTTTGAATACTTTCCATCAGCAGGGCCAGTTCAGAGAGAGAATAGAGAGAGGGGGGACGAGTTAGTGAAGGACGAGAGGGAAGGAGACAGGAATGTGATGCTCCTCACAGCATCATGCTAATGAGGATTATTATGTCCCGCCCCCAGGCAGCGAAGGTGAGTCGTGTGGGTGCAAGTTTTCACTTTTGACAGCTGTGTGTGTGTGTGTGTGTGTGTGTGTGTGTGTGTGTGTGTGTGTGTGTGCGATTAAAGCAGAGAAGAGCGACCCATCCTTTCGAAAGTGACTCTGTTGCCTTGACATTTTCTCTCTGTTCCACGTTAGTAGGCGTTCGTCCCTATTTATGAAAACAGCAGCTGAGTCATAAAAACAAAGGCCGCCTATTAAATATGCAGACGGACTTTGTTCAGAGGCAGCCGCGTCTTTTTAAAGGTCAGAGGGGAAGCCGTGTTCACCGAAACACGCACACGCAGACACACAAAGTCATCATGTGCCCCTCGCGTCTGCTCATCCTTATTCTCTCCCACCCACTCCGTCTCCTCCGCCCCCCCCCCCTCCTCTCAGGCAGCAGCCAGTGGTATGCTCCACTCGTCCTCACCCCCCCCCCCCCCCCTCTCTCTCCCTCTCGCCGCTGTCAGCTTCGGCAGCCTCTACACCGGCGGTAGGCGCTGGCGCAGCATCGATCCGTACATCCCCACGCGTGTTTGCTGACCTGGAGTGTGTGTCGGTGTGCGAGTTGGACACGCACATGTGAGCGTTTCTGCTCTATCGCATGGAGGAGCGCGCGTGTGTGTGTGTGTGTGTGTGTGTGGAGTGAGAGACGGCATGGAGACGTGCGGTTGACCGGTGTTGTTGTGATCGCTGGAGTTTTTCGGTGTAGTGTTGTTGTACTCTCGGCCTCCGCCTCACTCCCGTTTGGTTCTTCTGTAAGGACAAACGGCGTCCCGCCGGGATGTCCACCTCGCCCGCCACGACAGACGGGAGCCAAAGGAACTCTTGTAAGTGACTGTATTTCTTCCGCTGTTATTGACAGCGATGGTGTGTGTGTGTGTGCGTGTGTGTGTTGATACAACAGTAAGATGATGAGTGGGGGTGAAGATGCCAAGAATCTAATATGTGTAACACTGTCCGGATGAAACCGATGACACACACAGAAGTGGGCTCGGTGTAGGTAACGCACGCTGGCGTCTCCACACTTTGTGTGTTTGTGCGATGGGAGTGTGTAATGTGGGCGCGAGCGGGAGTTCACGTGTCATCCGGAGCACCTCCAGCCGTTGAGCTGTCGTAAACGTGCTGCGATCAATTATCTGAGAGGGAAGAGATCACGTGACCCGTGACGTCACTCGGCTCTGTTGACGCTGACGACTCGTTCATTTCGGTTTTACGCGCCACAACCAGGATTGTGTTGAGCTCAGTTTGTGTTTGTAGCGCTGCAGCTTTCATTCGACTTCATTCTGCCGGAACACACACACACACGCGCACACACGCACACACACGCGCTGATGAGGCACAGGGAAAATGGGTCTCCCTTTATTGCTTTCATTATTATTACACCATCCCCCTTTCTTCTGTCTTCCATTCCCCTTCTCCTCTCTCTCATCTCATTTTCTGGCTGTTATTTGTTGTTGTTGTTATTTACTGCCCATCCTCGCTTGCAACTCGCCTGGAAACCGGTTTTGTGCGTCTGATGTTACCTTCAGCGATCGCACACCGACACACACACACCCACAGCAGTCGTCTCTGGCGTGTTGTGTGAGCTTTTTGTAAAATAATAACACCATGTTTTTGCGTACCGCTATGTGACTGTGTAGTGTAATTGCTTATTGTTGTGTAACTCCCACTTGTTTGGCTGCTTTGCGGTTCCCCAGCTTGTTGCTTGTCAGAAGGCATCCATCACGTTAGCGTCTCAGAGCCCGGCCTTTACGCGGAGACGGCGAGAGGCTGCAGGCTTGGACTGCTGATTTACTAACCGCGCCGTTACATAACCATCATCTGAGGGAACAAGTCCACCGTCAACGGCTTTTAAGAGCAGAGAAATGGAGATTAGCGTCGTTGGAGGTTTAAGCAAAGAGTGGATGTAATTATGCAGAGGAGCATTTTTTTCAAATCATGTTCCTGTTTCATCAGTCGTGAAGAGTCTTTTGGTGTCGATGGAAAAGAAGCGTGCTCAAGCAATATGAGATTATTTTGAATAATTTATGATATAACCACCTCGGAACATCAAATAAAATAATTACTGTGCTCATTTTAAAATTATTTTTATGTAATCCGACGCCATTTGACACGGGCCTATTTATAGACTACAGTTTAAAGCTATTCATTTCTAAGGCGGGCGTATTTTTAGATGAGACAAACCTTTTTTTAAATCTCTCCTTGACCGGCCTGACTCTGTGGTGTTATTAAAGTGGAGGTGCAGGTTGGCTCTCCTCTCCTCTCCTCTCCTCTCCTCTCCTCTCGTCTGGTTTCACGTGAAACTTTAATTGCGTGTAAATCAAAGCGCTGCAGATGTGATTAGTCTTCTGTGCTGCTTTAATGAGTGTGGTCTGGACTGTTGGAGTCCAGTTGGCTGGCTGTGGCCTCTGATGTCTGCAGCCACATTAATGCTGCAGGAAGAAGACCGTTCAGGGATAAAATGAACCGGTTATAAATCAGGCTAAATATTAAGACAGCGTTGAGCCTCCATTCCATGAAATGGTTTCTGTTAAGAAACTGGCAAACAGCGGATTTATTAAAGCACCGTGGTAATTTCTGCAGCTAGTGGTAGTTCAGTTGCGTGAATGATTTGTGTCCCAGCTTCTCTTCCCTCCGCCTGGACTAACAGGTGCTGCTGGAAAACCATCTCGTCGCTAAGATCATCCTCCTTCAGTTGGATCTCAGAGCGAGAAAGCTTTTTGGGATTCAGCGCCGTTACAAAAGAGTGCCATGGAATAATAAAAAAGCACAGAGGGTGGAAGAGGGGAAATATGCAGGGAAAGGTGAGGGCAAGGAAATGATTGGGTGGAGGGGAGTGTGCAGAAGTGAAAGAAGGAATTTAGCGGACAAAGAACTGAAGAGGATGCTTGAATAGAAAGGGTGAAGATGATCGGTGGAGGCTGAGTGACTGTGTGCAGATGCAGAGTGTAATTGTGAGAGATTATTGGTGAGGAGGAGGAATTATAAAGACCGAGCCAAACCAGAAAACGCATTATAGATAATGAGCGAGAGCAATAAAAGGCAGGAGCGTGAGGCGGGCCTGCACTCTGTCCGGGAGGCTGCTAATTGGAGGTTTGCTGAAATCTCTATCCCATTTTATCTGGAGGACAAGACATTTGAAAAGTGAGTGTCCTCGTAGACAATAGTGCAATGATTATTTCAGGTTGTATGTGGTCAAATAAAGATTAAAAATGCACCGTGTGAGTTAAAAACCAGTTAGCCTGCCCAAAGGCTGAGGCTAATGCTAACACGCACGTATCCATCAAGAACATCGTCACGACACCGTCGGGCTTTTAATCCGAATCCGTCTGCAACATCTAAATGTCAAAATCTGCCTTTCCAACCGAGGATGTAGATGATTTTTTTTATTTTTACAATCTGCCCCAGGAACAGTTGCCAATAGTGAAAATTGCTGTTTTGAAATCAAAACTCCATTGATTTCCATTGTGATTGCTGAATCTGCCACCCGTTGTCTTATTAGATGCTCGTTGCAGCAGGAATAGCAACAGTACCAAAGATGTAGAATCTGTCTTACTGCCTTCCTTTTGAGCTTCACAGCTGTGCAATAAACTCCAGCCACTCGTCGTGCTGAGAATTATATTCTGAACGGAGCAGTTTGACAAAAGAATAAATGCTCAGACGGGTCCGGAAGGGGCGTAATGATTGTAATTAAAGGGACGGTAGTGATTGGTGTGTAATTTTACACACGGTTATGGCACTTGCTTTGTTTTAATAGTTTGTTCCAGTTACTTGAATGGTGAAGTAAAAGTCAGAGGGATGATGGACGACTTCAAAACACCCACTCCGATCTGGAAGTTAAATCAAAGTGGACGACCGTGATGTCGTAAATCGCTATTGTGCACCGTGACATGCGGAAAATACAAACCGCCATGCAAGTGCACACCCAGGCGAGCAGAGGAGCGGCATATATTCTCACACAGAACATCTACAGAAAGTCTATTTTTAGTCGGAAAAGAGCCCGGCGCAATCTGTGCCCCCCCCCCCCCAGATCCCGGTCACAGATGGTTCTGAAATTACCTTTCCCATCCCCGTGTGATGTACCTCAGCAGGTGGGTTTTTGCTTGTTTAGCGGGCCTCTCCTCCCACTCCTGCGGGAGCTGGAGGACGAGAGGGTAGATGGGAGGAACAGCGTGGTCAGACAGCCGGAGAGCAGATCTAATGAGGCCCGTGGTTGGACGGACAGTATTTACGGACTCGGCCTTGCAGTCTGTGACGGGCCGTTTACGCTCATGTCCTCCGTCCATGAATGCTTCTGCACGGTTTCGATCACCTTCATGCTGATGCAGGTGTTTGCGGGTCGAGGTGTTGCTTTATGTGTGGTAAAGCGAGTTTTTTAAGGGCACCAGTATTTTGTCTCTTACTGCTCGGGCGCCTGTAGACCTTTTCTTTCCGTCCTCCGGTTTTCTGCTGGCTGTCTTATGTAAGGGCAGATAAGTTAGGCCAGGCAGAGTTGCCCCCCCCCCCCAAGCACCTCATTTGGACTGGGGTCAAAGAACCTGTCTCTCTCTTCGTGGCTCCTCATTTGTTCCTGTGTCTCCACGCCATATCTGTAAATTAGAGGCTACAGGAAGTAGGAATCATGGGAATATAGTACCACAGAAGGGGGTGCGGCACGGAGTAGCGCATGCCTCTGGGGTTTGTGCATGCATGTTTGCATGCTCTTGTGTGCGGCGTTGCTTTATCTCTGCGTCAATGCTCTTTGTAGCTTTTGTGAAAAGCCTGGATTTGGCTAGAGGGAACAAGTGGCACACTCCGACTCCAGAACTCTGTTCTGCTCTTTGATTGGCTCGGCGAGATGTTTGTCATGCAGCTCCTCACTGAGAGAACATTGGCAGAGGAAGCGTTTGAAAGAAATTCCAGGAGCTATTCCCGTCTCGTGGATAAACCTCAAAATGTCATCAGCTGGTCTCCTCTCCCCCCAAAGGCTCCTCCTTCCACAAAAGTTCACTGACATTTGCTCAAACACAGACATGCTAACGGCGTACACTCATCCTCACCCTCCTTCCGAAGCGCCAACGTGGAAGACGGGTGCCTTTTCCTGCCGGAGGTGGCAATTTGCTAAAGATTAGTATAATCCCATGAAAGGATCAAGTGTTTAGCAGCAACAGCGCTGAAATGATGCTGCGCTTTCCTTCTGGTACTTATCCCGGTGTGGTTCTAAGTCTATCCGGAATACACCGCATCCACCCTAACCCCCAGCGGTGTGCCTCCACCCATCCAGCTTTAAACTCTTCAGGAATGACTCCAGGAATGTGATAAAGACCTCAGGGATGCCTGCCAAGCAACCACACTCCCCAGATCTCAATCTGAGTATCACACAAGATGCGTTGGAACAAATCCGATCCGTTCCAGGTGGTTTTGATGTTTGGATATTTGAAACGGCTCTATTTAGAACCCTTGGTCCCGTCTCATAAATGAGACATTTTCTCCTAATGTTCAGCTGCTTTACATCATTGTTGGAAACCTCTCAAACATGCGTGAACATGTCAGTGAGCATCCTATAAAAGCCTAAATGTATGCAGTGGGACTGCCGTAATGTCTTCAGCAGTAACAGGTGAAGTATGTTTTAACTGGAGGAGGACCAGTGCTGGGGTCGTTGTGTCCGACACCTCACAGAGGGAAGACACGAGTACTGACGAATGATTGAGTCCGTTCCACGCCGTGTGGTTACTGCATTCCGTATGAGAACACATGTTCTATGTAGCTGCCGTGATGCGGTGTCCAGGCGCAAGACTCACCGCTCCGGTCTGCTCCCACCGAGGCAAGCAATTCACCTGTTAGAAAACGCCTCTCATCCTTTCTCCTCCGTTTACCTCCTCGTTAATAGTTCACAGGCTTCTGTGGTGCCGGCTGTTTTAATTGTGTCCTAGGGAGGGTAATCCTCGAAAGTCTTTCCCTCCAGTACAGCATGATATAGCTGCATTATACTCTATGTGCATGTGGTTAAAGCGTTTGCCGGGTCAATATCTTTTAATTTATTTACGGTTCTAGGAGTGCCCCCCCCCCCCCCCCCCCATATTTATCGAAATTTCCATAATGTTTTAGAAGATGCTTTAATCCCAGTTTGAAAGGGCGGGTTTAGTTGCATTTCAAGGCTGCAGGAGGAATTCGCCGCTGTCATCGTGTACTGAATATCCATGCGTTTATGTTGTGTATTTAAGCATATTTGTTATAGTAGTGAGAATAGTTTGGCATCCTGCTGGTGAAACTTGTCAGCCGGCAGCAAGAAACAAAGCTTTAAAAAAATATACAAATTAAAATGATCAAATAAAAGGACAGTTAAAAGTATAGTATGGTCACATGTCCAAATACTGTCGGTGAAGTCACTATTCTTCACCCCCTCATGTCTAATTGGTACATCCCTAACCCCCCCCCCCCTGCAGCCTTGTACTGTGAATAATTTGGGCATTGTCACCTCTGATTTGCTGCTGTCTTGTCAGAGTCCCTCCACTCTTTGTGTTTTCTGCACACATTTCAGTACGTCCAAACAATTTATGTCCGTCCGTCCATTTGTTCTTTTTGAGTGCCTACTTGACAGACGGCAAACCAGGTAAACAGCGGTGGAAAGCGTCCTCGTATTTGAAATTGGTCAAAGTGAATTAATCGGATCACTTGAGGCTGCTTAATGAGCTATCACATTTTGTTTTTTGGGGGGGGGGGGTGTTATATGAAAAATGCCCTCCTCTGGTGTTCAGACTGAACGACTTGGCGTGAAGAGCGAGTTTCGCTTTAACGAACAGTTGCCTGGTTACATGTAGTTAGCAAAACTGTTTTGTGTGTTTTCACTCCCACTCAAATTGGACGAAGCGTAAGAGAAGCCTCGACGTTTGAATCGTGTTCACGAGTGCTTTATCTTCCAATCGCGGCTTGGAGCGTAACAGAACCGGATTCCAGATGGATCTACGACCCGGTTATCATCTATCACGCAAGCAGAGGTCACAGTAAATCTGAAACTGTTGAGGTCTCGGGGTTTTATTATGATGACTTCCTGTGGATGGGGTGTCTCTTTAGATGCCCGTCACCGACTGCGTCGCTGCAAACCGCCCAAAGCTTGTTCCTGAGCACCGGCCAGCTGTGATGTGCGGCCTGCAGTCCTGGCTGTTGATTCTTCTTAGTTCCTTGACTGCTTGGATTTAGAGTGTTTATCAGCAGTAGTTGTTGACTTTCCATAGAAGCAGATCTTTGTTTCATCGTGTTACAACTTCTTTCCTTGTTACCTTACCGGTTGAAAACGGTGCCACGTCTTTACCCGTCTCTGTTATCGCCTTACGACCACGATTGGTTCCGAGAGGATTTGCATTTACCAAGATACGTCTACAGCTCGTAAAAGTCGCCGTGCCGATCAATGTCTGGTCGGCTCGGCGGTTTCTCCATCGCGTATATATTTTTTTGCATTTAGCATGCAAGTTATGAGTCTGATCTAACAGAGGAGCTGCTGTTATTTACAGTGAGGAGGGGGCTGCTGTAGGCAGAAACCTGAGACATAGAAGAGGAAAAGAGAATCTAAAAATACCACGGCTGACCGAACGGGGCTTGAGAGAGGAGAAGATGTGGCAGTCTCCACCGTCTCGTCGGCCTCTCGGTCTTCAGGGCTTCGCGGCGGCGTCTGCAGAATGAAGTATTCGGCCGTGATGAGCAAACGGAAACGAATCCATCTGAGGCCAGACAGCTAATTTAAAGCGACGGAGAGAACAATGAGGGTTTGTGTCGGATATTGAATGTTTAATCTGTGATGTGAAGTCTATGAAACAGTCATAATGGGACTGTGGGTGGACTGGTTCTCTGAATGTAGGGGGGGGGGGCACTGAGTTCATGACACATGGATAAGAGAGTTGGGAAGCATTCTTTTTCTTGACAAATGTGAAAATTGCTTCGGTTTGAAATGCGATGTCTGAGAGTGGGTTTAAGGCGGCGCCTCGCCGATGAACATGAGTGAGTGAAGCAGCCGCCTTTCAGTGTTAGAAACACTGCCCACCTCTCGCCGCTTCTCCCACTTCCTGTTTGGCCTTGTTTCCCCCCCACGCATCCAACAGCAGCCTCAGATAATGTCTGCGGAAACTCAGAAACTCTGACAGTTACGAGGATTCTGAAAGAGCTCTAATTAAGGTGCTTTAAAATGCGTGCTTCAGACTTCCATTGAGAAGGAGTCTCAGATTTCCTTAAACGAAATGAAAGTAGTTCCTGTTTGGAGTGAACTCAGATTAAGAGCGACGAGGTGATGGAGCGTGTGTGTCGGTGCACGTGGCACGTCTGTTCAATCCAAAGCCGGAGTTGAAGCCCTCCTTGAAGCCCTCCTTGAATCGACCTTGATGGCGTGTTTCCGCTCCGCTTCGCAGCTGCAGCTCTCAGCTGGATTCACTGCTCTCGCCGTGCGGCGGCTGCGAGGTTCGGCGTCTTCGTTTCTGTTCGTAGGCGTACGTTGAGAGACGATTCACGGGTCTGCTTCCGTCACACGCTTAGGAACACAAAGCAAACGGAGCAACACGTGTTGATGACGGCAAGTCGCTATCTTTTAGGCGCAGGATTCGTTCATGCGTCTCGGCAGGCAACCGCAAGTTCATTTCCTGCTTCCTGGGGTTGGATGCTACGTCGGTGCAAACGTTTTCTCCACAGCTTGAAAGTAATTGTGTTAAAAGGCTCGCGCCACATTGATCCAAAAATAACCAACGGAGAAAGCAGAACAAAATGATTTCATGCGGTTTGTGTTCTTCGTCCTGCTCCTGAGTTTTGGGTCCACGGGAGAGTCCAAAGTTCTCTGCTTATTCTGTTGCGTTCGACCAGCGCTCTTTTTCTTGATGGCTGACGCACCGAGGGGCGTAACAAACTCAACCTCAGGTAGCACCCCGTATTTTTTCACTCGTTGTGTTTGCAGTTGCTGAAAATATCGAGCTTTTCTTTTTCCCCTTCATCATTAAGAGATCCAGACGCACGATCGCGTGCGGATTTTGCAATTTCATTTTACGTGAGATTCCGGCAGCTCGTTCTACACAAACGTCGTTAAAGGAACATTTGTCTGGGTAATTGAATAAAATGCTGTCATTTCATTGGCCATCGTCTGCTGTGACCAGAGCAATGCGCTCGCCTCTGGCCTGATGAATCACCACCAGACGCATACGTCTGCGTTAGCATGGATTCACCGCTACGCGTATGAATCATGCTGTCATTGACTGTTTCGTGAGCTTTAACGTGCATTTGCAGGAATTCTTTTCAGCTCAAATGGCGCATCACATCCTGCAAGGATAACATTTGTTTGACTTAATGGCTTGTGCTCTCGCGTTAAAGTCAGGCGCAAACTTAATCCAGCGGGAGATAAAAATAGTCCCTGTAGCTACAGCCGTGTGGGTAAGCGGGCTAAACAATAACTGACGGGCTGTGTGACCTCTAAACCGAGGAAGAAGACAACAGACAGACAACGGGGGCAAACCTCCCCTCGGAAATGCCACAGCTGAACTGAGGACTCAGCAATCGAGAGATGAGTCGCTGTTTACCGAAGCGTGTCCTGCAGCAGGGGTTGGACGCGTGGGATTGGTCCATCCTGATTAACACGCAGGGGAGGGGGGGGTAGTTTTGTTCAAATAAATCTGGATCAAAGGAAAATCGATTTGTATGTAAAGAGATCCATTTGAATGTGTCTGTGATGTTCAGCAACTAAACTCACGGCGATCTCTCCTCCTCCCAGTGGAGGTCGATGTGGAGCATGCACAGCGGGTCCTCGGCGCTGAACAGGGAGGCCTCCAACCCCCCCAGGTCAAGCTGAAGGAGCGGCAGAAGTACTTCGAGGAGGCCTTCCAACAAGACATGGAGCAGTACCTGTCCACCGGCTACCTGCAGATCGCCGAGAGGAGAGGTGAGGAGGAGCTAGGAGAAGGCGGAGCCATCTGTCATTGAAATGACTCGGTCATCCTGATACCATCCGCTGAAACCATCACAGTCAGACTTTCTGTTCCTTAAACCCGTTGGAAGGAGGAGCAGGTAGGAAGGAGGAGCAGGTAGGAAGGAGGAGCAGGTAGGAAGGAGGAGCAGGTAGGAGGGAGGGGCGATGAAGCATTTTATCCTAATGGACCGTGACTAAAATAACCACCGAAGTGATCCCAGCTCATTTTCGAATGATGCAGATCCAGAGTCTTGTTTACGTTTAGACGTCACAATCCAAACGTTAACCCGTTGCTAAGGAATCACATCGTCGCTAAGGCAAAAGCACATGAAAGAGCTACAGTGAAAGATAACTCCAGCAGGGCGGCGCCAGCACATCCAGAGAATAAACAAACAAAAAATAAAGAAAGATAAAAGGCAGCAGATCCTATAAGCCATCAAAAGCCACTCTCTAGGGACTTACACACGCCCTCGTTCGCCCTCTCGCTCGCTGCTATCTCACTGCAGGCAGAAGCCGTTCTTCCCAGCGGGGGAACCTTTAATGCGAGGTTACAGTGGGGCTAAAAGAAGAGCATGGTGGAGGCAGTCGCGTGGAAGCGATGCTCTCGACGCAATGCTTTCTGGATCGAGACATTCATGCATCAGATTGTATTCATGTTTTTTTATGAATGGTGTAATTTCCATTAGTATTGTAACATTTATCGGGGAATGCAATCATGACACATTTTTTGTTTGTTTGTCCAGAGCAAATATACACACTAGCGCCACCAGACTTTATTATATATGAAATTTATTAAACTTTTATTTGGTGGTTTCCATGGAAACTGTCCTTTTTAAGGTGCGTCTCCAGGGTGTTCTTGTTCTTGCTTCACCTGACTTCACAAATGTGTTAACTTTGATTATAAGTTGTGCCATTTTAATAACGTTTTCCTACAAATGATTTTTTTTTAATATCACCATGGAAACGTGAGTTTAAGGTGACTCTGAAGGATGCTCTTGGTGTGTGTGTGTGTGTGAGAGAGAAATAACATTCCTTCTTTCTCACCTCTTCTTCTCTCCTCCTCCTGCCGCCCTCCTCTGCTCTCCTCATTTCCTTGAGAGGTACAGTAGCTAATGGCGTCGTCTCATACTGCTGTATGCCAGCCAATCACCTCCCTTCTTCCTCTTGTGTTCACGACTCTGCCCCTTTCCCGATCCCAGTCCCACCTCTCAGCCATCCTCGGAATGTAACGTGATGCGCTGCATTGTCGCCTTCGTTTACAACTTCCTGCTTCCATCATTTGCCGTCAAATCAAACTGGCGTGCGCTCGCAGGCGTGTCCATTCCCGACGCCGTCGCGCTTCGATGTGCCAAAGTTGCTTTTGCAATTGAAACGATAGAGAAAGCGCCGCTCTGCCTGGACTCCCAGGCTAAACGCCACCCCGTCCTGTGTGTCCAGAGCCAATAGGCAGCATGTCCTCCATGGAGGTGAACGTCGACATGCTGGAGCAGATGGATCTGATGGACATGTCTGACCATGAAGCTCTGGACGTGTTTCTGCTTTCTGGAGGGGAGGACAACAGCGCCTCCTCACCCGTCACAGGTAGGTCTATGGGATGTACGTTTTATAGAAATCTAATATTCAAGAATCCACTGGAGCAGAGATACGGGACTCTTCTGTCCTCTCCCAGGACCAGATGTGGAGTCCTTCACCGCAGAGATCAGCCTTCAGGTTCCCACCCAGGCCGAGCTCCGCCACAAGCTCTCCGACACAGAGGCCGGGGAGGAAGAAGAGGAGGAGGAGGAGGAGCCGGAGCAAGGAGGCGGTGTAGGCGGACGGAGGAGACGGCCCCCTGTGGGGGTCACCCTGAATGAAGAGAACGTTCACCCCGACACGCCGCTGACGGACCGGGTGGACCACGGGGACCAGATCATCAAAGACTGTGAGGAGACCCGGCCGAAGGTTTGAGGAAACACGGCCCGGATTGAAACACGAGCGCAGAGCTGTGACATTCAAACTCTAACACACACGCACACAACGATTGGCTTCCTTTTTAAATTCCTGTCGTACCGAAGGGAACGCCGATTGCACCGACCTCCACACGACCTTGCCTTAACAAGCGCTGGAGTGAGTTTTGAATTCTAAGCGAGTCCAGTACGATCGGGTTGGATTCCTGTTGGCATCGAGTGGTTAGAGCTGCCACTACTCGGAATAGGCTCTAATATTTCTGTGTTTGTGCATATCGACATCAGGAACGGCCCGTTATTGATCCGTGATGGGAGGTGTGCACCGAAATCATCCACGTGTCCTTTATGCAGTTCTTCATGCAAAGGCTGCGGCGGTTAAAACTTCCTGCAGGCCATATACGTACATATATGAGAAATAAAGCTTCCCTGGATTGCATGCCGTACCCCAAAAGCAACAATTATTTTACCTCTAGTGCCGTGATATTATTATTCAGTGATTGATGCTGCAGGTGAACCGAATTATTTTGATGCTTTAATCTTCCACAAATGACATTTTAAACAACTTCCTGATCGTGCTTCATCATTCTCAGCCCCTCGTACCTTTAATAATTTGCTCAAAGCGCTTGATAAACGACCTGCAGGTGCAGACGGATGATTTTCTTATATTAGCCGATAAGCTGGAACCCCAAAGCTAGTTGCATTCCTTTGATTTTCATTCCGCAAGTTAAATGTTAGCGACCAGTTTGTGTGAAAATATTTTTGACTGAGGACCAAATCCCCGTATGAAACACCAGGTTTAACCGTATCCAGATTTTTTTTGTACATAAATATTTGACGTTTGTGCGATGTGACCGTCCCTCC